>NW_016203212.1:0-2328 GCF_001687245.7 Rhagoletis zephyria
TTTTTGTTGCTTGAAAAAGAACTTTGCCGTTGGTGTAAATTTTCTTGAAAAACTAAATACACGAGCGTTTTTTTCTTGAGATCCTCATACTGATTTAAGAAATTTTTATAGAAGAAAATTTCTGTTTCATTTCTTGAGTGTGATTTTATACGAATTTTTCGATTTTCATGAGAACTGTATTCTAACCTTTAATCAGGTACACTTTTTAATGCTAATTTTAATTTTTGAAACTCAACAGCTATTAATTTTCCCACAAAAACTGCATAAATAGTAATGAAACAAAAAAAAAAAACTACTTATCGACAACTATTGTTAGTGCTGCCACATGATATAATTTGGATACGACAAATATATATTGGCAGAAATGGTAAACAAGTGTTTACACTGCAATTTTTAATTCGAAGTTGAGAACCAACCATATTTCAACATAAACAAAATTCGTCATTGGGGCAAAATAATAGTCAAATCGTTATGGCCGTAAAAAATCTTCAAAACGACGACCAAATCGTCAACCTGGCAACACTGGTTGCAACCTCTCAATTGCGTGCGCTCCATCGTTCAACGCCAACCAACAAATACACATAAAAAGAACGTAAACCTTAAAGCGAAAAAGTAATTTGTAATTTTCCCTTCTTACGCCAACATCAATGCCAATGCCAAACGTCTCAAAGTTGCTGAGAATGTTGTTTCCAAAATTGTTGTTGTTGTTGCTGTTGCTGTCACCGTCAATGTATCGCTTCGTCGCTGCAAAGTTGCGCTGTTGCTTACGCGGTTGTGCATCGATAAACATACATATGTATATACATTTGTGTATGTGCGTAGTGCTGGCAGTGTGTTTACGCAATAAGTTGCCAACTTTGTTTTGATTGCAATTTAACAACAACATATTGACTGCGGAATATTAAAGTTAATGAAGAAAAGTTCGCCGTGCGATGTTGGCGTTGCCTTTGAATCAGCCGCCGCGGTGTTGAGCATTCGCTGTTGTATTCGATCAATGAGCTGTTTATTTTCATTTGCGATAAGTAACATTTATGACATACATATGTAAATATGCACACGAAATTATATCTTAATGTTGCCAGCAATGCTTGGAGCGAATAAATGTTTAAGATTATTTTGACGATAAATGGCATAAAAGACAACCTGCTGTAAAAAATAGGCTCTAAATTTTGTAAATCCGTTAAACCAACATTATCACCACCCAATATATGTATGCGATGAGCGAGGCAAGATAAGGAAGGCGAATGAGCTAGCGACGTCTAATGCTTAACTGGTAAAAGAGTGCAAATTCTCTGTTGGATTTGTAGTGGTATAGAGACTTGTCGCCAAGTCGTTCCCCTCGCTGGACGAAGATCACGCCATAGTCCGCATCAAAGCAAGATTTTCGCAACGAAAGATAAGGGCGAGGCTCCCAATACCTGTAGGTCAACAAGGATATGGCCACAGTTTTTGGGAATGTACGCGATGTCATTTATATCGATTACCTTAAAAACGATAAAACGATTAACGGCGAATACTAAGATGAGCTTTTGGCCTGATTCAATATTGAGTTGAAGCAGAAAACAGTGCATTTGGCGAAGGAAAATGTACTGTTCCATTAAGACAATGTACGGGCGGAACAAAAATCCATAAATTGGGCTACGAAGTGTTACCCCATTCTCGTGATTAGCGCTCTGCGACTACTTCCTGTTTCTAAACCGGAAAAAATGCCTGAGCGGTAAGAGATTTGGGTCGAATGAAGAAGTCAATACCGAAAGAGAAAGTAGGAGAACGCAAACGTCAAGCTGTGAAGCTATGTTTTTCTGTGATCTGTTTAAATTTTGTGTTTGATAAAGCTGTTTACGACATTTTATATGGGCAATCCCATCGCAGAGCCAGCATGACACATAGGAGTCGCTTTTAACGTGGCAATTGGTGTAAATACACGACATGTTTAAAATTATATTTATTTTTAGGTTTTAGAAGCGAAAAAGCAAAAACGGTTTTGAAAACGATGTATTAATCAGTGAACCAATCAGCTGGTAAATATCAGTTAGCGAACAGTTTTAAATGCACTGTATATTTGACACCTAATAAACACAACGCAAACAGCTGTGACAAAGATGAAACAGCAGAAATGACAAAAAGACAAAAAGAGCAAAATCAATGTGCACAAACAAAAACAATTGTAAACAACAATATATTATATGAAACAAAATACTCGGCACATGCAATTAAGAATATCAAGTTAAATTAATCAAATTTACGGGAAATTTTGATGTTTTACTTATCTTTAAATTGTGCACCAGAAGTTTATTAACACTTTTTTTAATTTTTTACTTTAATAAG
>NW_016203213.1:0-2328 GCF_001687245.7 Rhagoletis zephyria
TCGGCCAAGCAAGTTTTCAAAGTAAATCAAAGCAAATTGAAGTCAGCAATGCGCGCAAAGCAAGCCTGCATTGGGCCAGCGCCTTGAGACTTTTCTTAATTTATTTTTCCTTTTTCGATATTTTACAGCATTTTGACACCTATAAAAATCTGACGATTTTCATGAATTTATTTGAAAAAGGAGAATATGACTTAAAAAATTTTTTAAAAATTTTGGTAAAATTTATTGGATTATATTATTAGTTATGAAAAAGCTGTTGTAAAATATTAATTGTTTTAGCCAAATTTGTTGCTCTTTGATCCAAAAGGCAGATATTAAGAGTCTTACTTTAGTAAAAAAGATATTTTAGTTAAAGATATTATATTTTAATGTACTACTCCTAGAATTAATCTGCAATATCGACTTTAATTTAAGATTTTACCGCGTACAAAGAATTTGCATTTCAGTTTCATAATATAAGTAATAATGATTATAATTTATGTATTAGCCATTCAAAGCAAAATCCCCATCAAACTCCCATTTCCCTACACAATCAAAGATGCTTTAAATAACTCAAAGATTCTGTAAGCATAATTTTGTGTCTTCCATATGCCACATAATGTCTAACAACAGCAATCGCATTTGCCTCATGTTGCGATCATTGCCTCCACTACACAGTCTTTGTATTTGTACATATGTACATACACACCGCAGCCGTAGCCCCCCGCGTCCAGGGCTTCTTTTCTGACTAGTGACTTCGACACCCAGCATCTCCAACTGTCGATGTGTCATTTGCTAGCATTTGTTTAAATTACAATAAAAAACAGAAAAGTAAAAATTAAAAAAAAAAAAACAAGAAGAAAACTACAAACACACTTACGCTAAATAAATGTGTAAAAACAATCAAAGAAAAGGCTTATGAATACAATAAAGGAAGGAAACGAAGAATTCAAGACAGACTCAAATATTGACAGATGAAGTGTATGTATGTATATTCTTTGTGTTTGCACTGTTGCACCGACAATGTGATATTCATGCACTCGTATATGTACATATATAAATGTAGATTAGGGTGATAAAAAAAAAAACGGTAAAGTCGGAATTTTAATGCTCTCACCAACCCGCTCCCCCCCAGGGATTGTTTTATACCGGAATTAAAATATTTTGATGTCGCTCAAAGTTTTTCGTGCATTTTATTTGTAAAAAAAAATATAAAAAATTATTCGAAAAAATGGTATAGAATTCTTAAAAATAATTATTTTTCGTTCGAAAAACTCTATTTCTCTTCATGAGACCTCCAATAATAATGCCCAACTGTTTATTTAAGCACTTTTTAATACTAACGATTTTTAATGGGTCCCCCCATTGCAGTTTTTATGATTTTCGAAGGACCCATAAAATATAGTTTATTTTAAAAAACGGTTATACAAAAAATTGCGTATTATTTCTTGAAGTCTCCTGCTGTGGTGCAGTTTGTCAATTGAAAAATATTGATTTTCTAGAAATCTATAACATTTCTACGAAAAATTGTTTTTCCCACATAAAATACATGGGAAACTTTGAGCGACTGCTAAATATTTTTGATTTCAAAATTGAAAAAGAGTTACATTTTTTCGGTAAAGAGCCACCCAAGCGGATGAGATCGCTAAAATTCCGAGTTTACTTTTGTTGTTTTGTTGACCACCCTAATGTAAATGTGTATATGTATTTTTATTTACAATATAGGCTTTTAGTTGCATTCATTCAATATTTAATTCGAAATGTTGAAGAGCCAGAATCAATTTCATTTTTTTATAAGCAGATAAAAAGAAGATAAGTGTCAGTCAGTTAGACAAGAATTCAGTGTCGGTGTGCGCATACTCAGCGTCACTTTGTGCAGAGCGCAGCAGCTGTACCGACAATGCGACTTAAACAGCATCCACTGAGCACAGCTCAAACCAGCGCGCTTGCTTGCCTTTGCTGCAGTCGGAAGTTTTTGTTTTTGTTTTTTCGTGCCTTTTTGCCGCGCGCAACCTGGGCTTACTTACTGTCTGTAGGTTTGTTGGTTTGTTTTGTAGGCCCGCTTGGCCTGCACTGCGCTTTGGCGTCGTGATTAATTGCACTTTTATGTGAGTGTTATTTTTTTAAGTATTTATAATAATTTTTAATATTTTTCTCTCATCCCTCCTCTTCGTCTTTAGCGGCTTTATACATACATACATACATATTTGTATGTGGATGCTTTTATTTGTAGCTGTGCTGGGTTGTTTATGCGCGTCATTAGATGTATTTGTTGTTGGCTTTTGACTGCTGACTGCTGGCTGCTGGCTGATTTTTGTCGGTATTGTTTGGCATGCAGTTCAATGAACT
>NW_016203214.1:0-1996 GCF_001687245.7 Rhagoletis zephyria
GAACTGAGGAAGATGATGGATAGCCAGAGGCACGTGAATCAGCAAATGATAAACGTCCTGACCAGCATTTCGAAGCTCTTTGAAATCGTTGAGAGTAATGATCAAGAAAGAACCTCAGTTAGTACTTCAGTGAAATCGACTCAAACAGACCGGCCAGTCAAAGGTGATAAAACAGGGAAGAGGTCGGCGAACGAACCCACACCCGAGAACCGCCCACAACCGAAAGATAAACGCATTCGTGTCAACTCACCTCGAGCACAAGCAGAGAAAATGGATCGCCAAACTCGTAGCAGTGATCAACCAGCAACTGCTGACAACGCGGCCCAGAAGCCAAAAGGCGATAACCAGTCGCTATGCTCCAACGCTACCACAGCCAACTTAAATATGGAGTGGACTAAGGTGAAACCGAAAAGACGGCAGAGAAAAAAGCCAACCCGCCCGGATGCCATTGTAGTCAAATCCTCTGGAGAGTGTTCTTATGCTGACATTTTGAAAATGGTAAAGAGCGAGGAAAGCCTGAAGGGTTTAAGCGAAACTGTGCGGAAGATCAGGAAAACAGCTAGTGGCGATCTCTTGTTTCAGCTGAATAAGTCTGAGGACGTAAATACTACGAAACTTCAAGAGGCAATCGAAGGAGTACTGGCAGGTAAAGCAGAAGTCAGGACCCTAACTGAAATGGTTCATATAGAGATACATGATATCGACGAAGTTACGACAAGCGAAGAGGTGTGCTTAGCTTTAAATGGTCAGGGTGGGTCCACTAAAGTGCTAATATCCGATATCCGGTCGATGCGAAAAGCGTACGGAGGCACACAGACCGCAACCTTACTCCTACCCGAGAGCTTTGCCAATAAGCTAGTAGGCCAAGGTAAAATCAGAATTGGCTGGGTTATCTGCCGAATAAGACATAAAATACAGCCAAAGCGCTGCTACAAATGTTTTGAGTTCGGCCACATATCGAAGGGCTGTCGGAGCAGCGACGATTTTGGCAAATCGTGCTTCAAGTGCGGTCAAACTGGGCATACGGCCAAACTATGCACAAATGCTCCACGGTGCTTATTATGCGTAAAACGCGGCAGCAATCCTACCAGCCACCAGGCAGGAGGCAACAAGTGTCCGGTATATCAACTGGCGCTAAGCAAAATAAAGGTATGATGAGACTTTTGCAGCTTAACCTCAACCACTGCCAAGCGGCGCAGGACCTCCTGTCGCAAACAATATTAGAGGAAAAAATCGATATTGCGATACTCAGTGAGCCATACAAACCGAAATCGTCTCAGTGCTGGCTTCAGGATCAAAGCGGAAAAGCGGCTCTCTGGTCATGCGGGAACCCAGCTCGCTGGATGCAGGGTGCCGTGTCCGCAAATGGCTTCATTGGTGCGGAAATCGGCAACTTGTACGTATACAGCTGCTACATTGCGCCAAGCATAAGTATACAGGTATTCGAAAATATACTGTTAAATCTAACAATTGATGCTAGAGGCAGGCAGAATGTTCTTATAGCAGCCGACTTCAACGCGTGGGCACAAGAGTGGGGATGCCGCAGTACAAGCCCAAGAGGGAGAGCTCTTCTGGAGGCTTTCGCTTGTTTGGACGTCGTTTTACTAAACACAGGAACTGAACACACTTTCAGCCGAAACGGTTTTGGGTCAATAATAGACCTGACCTTTATCAGTTCCGGGCTATATAGATTCAATGAATGGAAACATAGCACGTGTTATACGCAAAGTGATCATTCAGCTTTAATTTGCAATATCAACTGCATACGAAAACTGTCTAAGCGGACTCACAACCCCGGAGTATCGCACGGGTGGGAAAACAAGTACTTTCGTCCCCGAATCGTTTACCAGCATGCTACCATCCACCGTTTACCAAGGGTCAGCAGACTCCATGGCCGAACACCTAATGGCCGACATTCGCGCAGCTTCCATGCATCAATGGCCAGGAGAACTTCCTCCACGTATCGTCATGCGGTCTACTGGTGGAACGATAACAT
>NW_016203214.1:2197-2328 GCF_001687245.7 Rhagoletis zephyria
TGAACCCGACAAACGCTGCATACCTAAAGTCCGTCGTGGGGACACTATTTCCTGTGCAGAGACCGTTAGTGTCCACTATGGATGAGTGTTGTTGACCCTGTAACGGAAGAAGAAATCACACTCGCAACATC
>NW_016203215.1:0-2327 GCF_001687245.7 Rhagoletis zephyria
GGATTGGCGAGCTGATGCGCAACTCGCTGATGCTGGTCACGGCGCTCAATGGGCACATTGGCTACGACAAGGCGGCGTTGATTGCGAAGACGGCCCACGCGGAGGGCGTCACGCTGAAGGAGGCGGCGGCGAAGCTGGGCCTGGTCACCGGCGACCAGTTTGACGCCTGGGTGCGTCCGGAGAAGATGCTCGGGCCGGCGGAGGAGGAGTTGGCCGCCTAGAGGGCCTCATTTTTATCCCCACTTACTACCACCAGCTATTATGTGTGTGAAGGTCGTCTTTTAATGTACAGAAATCGCTTATTTACAGGTCGATGATGAACTTCCACAACCTACTCACTACCTCACCGTCTTGCTAATGTTGGAGTAACCGATGCCGATGCAGGCGGCGACAATCTTTCGCGAACCGGTCAGCAGCTTCTCCCCATCCTCCTCGTCCGTATCCATCTCTTCCTCGGCGCCATCAAGTTCTTTTCTGAAGGGCTCCAACTTGAAGGTAAGCGCCGTGAACTGCTTCAGGTGGCGCAGCAGCGCTATGGTGTACGGCGACAGGGGCCCCAAGAGGACCTTGGAGAGGTCGCGGTCGCCGAAGGCCATCGAGAGGACGGCCAGCCCCTGGTTGGCGGTGGAGACGACGCCGCCGCGGTAAATGTCATTGAGGAGGGCGTGGGCGGCCTCCTTGGCCACCTCTTCGGGCACGCTGACGCCGCCTTCTGAGGCTGCCTCCTTGGCCGACCTCGAGACGGCCTCGCCNCGCCGACGTAGAAGACGCCCTCGGTGGTCTCGGCGACGAGGGAGAGGCCGAAGCCGGGCGAACGACCGCTGGCCGCCCCCTTCAGGTGGTCCGTGTAGATGTAGATGTCGGGCAGGTAGTGGAGCAGCAGGCCCTTGGCGGCGTCCACCAGGCGGTTGGCGATGGCGGGCGAGACACGGACGGCGTAGGCGACGCCCCGGATGCGCTTCACCTTGCCGGGGGCGAGCAGTTGGAGAGGTTTTAGAACGCGCCGGGTGGGACACCGAAAGAGGACGTGGCCGCCGCCGTCCGGTTTCAGCCCGCGGGCGAGGATCTTGATCTGCAGGGCGTCCTCGTCGAGGTAGCCGCCGAGGGTGTGGCGCAGAACGGAGAGGGCCGAGAGGCGAAGGGCGTCCACGGAGGGGTCGACCGAATCGTTTGTCACGCCGTGGAGGTTCGCCACGAGGGGCGTCTTGCAGAAGGGCGCCAGCGGGAGGAGGGTCTCCAGGTAGTAGCCGATGGCCCGCTTCAGGCTGCAGTTGTGCTTCACCTCGCCGCCGGACAGGAGGCCCGGTCGGTAGCTGACGCGGGTGCCCTTCTGGTCGATGGTGAAGGCGGCGCNTTTCAGCCCGCGGGCGAGGATCTTGATCTGCAGGGCGTCCTCGTCGAGGTAGCCGCCGAGGGTGTGGCGCAGAACGGAGAGGGCCGAGAGGCGAAGGGCGTCCACGGAGGGGTCGACCGAATCGTTTGTCACGCCGTGGAGGTTCGCCACGAGGGGCGTCTTGCAGAAGGGCGCCAGCGGGAGGAGGGTCTCCAGGTAGTAGCCGATGGCCCGCTTCAGGCTGCAGTTGTGCTTCACCTCGCCGCCGGACAGGAGGCCCGGTCGGTAGCTGACGCGGGTGCCCTTCTGGTCGATGGTGAAGGCGGCGCCGTTGGTCACTTTGTTCAGCAGCCGCAGCAGGTCCACCTCGTAGTCGGCGATGCCGTACTGGGCGCCCACCTTGTCGCGGAAGCGGGAGATGACGATGCGACGGCCGGTCAGCGTGGCGAGGACGATTCGCTGCCGAAAGCAGTTGCTCCCTTCGAAGGTGAGCGGCGTGGACATGCTGTGAAGATGTTTGAAGAATCCGAAGATAGAAGTGCTGGAATGCTGGATCCAAAACACACAGACAGCAAAAGAATCCAAAACAAGCACGTGACTCTCACGCCGCAGCAGCCGCGCACCGTCCGCAGAAGACGGGTTGTAACACGCCTGGTGGTAAGTGTGTTTTGTTGAGTGAGCCTTTAATCGTTCACCTTCACAACTAACATTCTTTTTTCTTATCGTTTAAATGTTCATCCGCTACCAGTTCTAGATTTGCCTTCAATCTGGTGGAATGTTCTAGAAAGTCCTAGCTGAAGAAGCTTCGAGAAGCTGCCGCCACCGGACCCCTCATCTGCGACCGACCCCAACCGCGTGTGTTTTTCGCTGCACTGCCGAAGCAGAGAGAACGGTACAGCCAGCAGCAGCGGCGCACATTGCATCAGTTCATCGAGACGCTTGCACTCTCTCGCTGCAGTTGCTCTTCTCTCGTCCTCACATCTCACATTTCTCT
>NW_016203216.1:0-2327 GCF_001687245.7 Rhagoletis zephyria
AGCTTAATCGATATATTCTACGATAATGTTAATGGTGAGCAGCGTTTCCAAGCCAAGCAGAAAAAGCAGTAAAAAGAAAAGCAATAATTAATAAATTTTTATTATTAAATCCATAGTTAAGAAAAAAAAGTTATATTACTTGCTCTAATAAAAACAGATAATCTGTATGCTTATTTGCATAACGAAAAGCAAACTTCTAAACCACACAAAATAATTTAGCAATCCGAAATTTGATCAAGTGAATATGCTCAAGAAATATAAATGTGCGTTGTATTTTTTTGATAGCTTCAGCTTTAAAACGCAAAATAATTTATAAAAAAAATTATTTATTTATTTTTTTTTTCAACGCTCTTATCTATATTTAACCGACTTCCAAAAAAGGAGGAGGTTATCAGTTCGTCGGAATATTTTTTTTATGTATATTACCGCATAACTTTGGACCACGTCAACCGATTTCGATAATTCGTTTTGCATCGGAAAGTTAGTGTCCCAGAGGTGGTCCCATACTAATGTGGTTTAGATCCGTTCATTGGATCATAAAATATATATATATATATATATATATGTACATATGACTTCAATTGGTTTTGTTTTTTGCTAAAAATTACTTGTTTAAATATGTTTTCTTTTTCGCGCGGCGACTTTTAAAGACCAGTTTTTATTTGATCCAAACGATATTTTCATTTCCCAATACCAGGCGCTCATACATGTAAAGTAACCAGTTAACCAGTATAAAATTTTTTGTACATATATCTTTTAGAATTTCAAAAATTCTACTTTGTGAAGTTCAGGGGCTTCTAAAAAAATGAAAAAGTTCAATAAACAAATGTATGCGCAAGGCGAATTTATACTATGGTGTTACTAGATCAGCTGATTTTGTGTATGTTTTTCGTCGAACGGCTTCTAATGTCAAATTGAAAAATTTTGTTTGAATTTCCACCATCGTACAGTTTCCTAAGTAAAAAACTATCAGCTGATTGCCGAAAAATGGCTACAGCTGAGATCATCTGTTTTTTGGCATTTGCTCTTAGTTTTTACAATTTCTTCCATTTCTATTAGGTGTCGATATTTTGTATTTAAAATTTTTAACCAATCTCAAAAGTAGTTTTTATGTATATTTTTAAAATCAAACAATGACATTTTTGAAACGAACAAATAAAGTGTGAATGAAATATCAATTGATTCAATCATTATACAGCTCTGGAAAATATAAATACATAAAATCGTCAAAACGGCAGGGTATGGATATTATTGACGCTGACTGTATAGAGATACCGCTATTCGCTTTTGCACATATTTCTAACCACTCTTTCATCTATCGATAAAAATAAATATAACGATATCTATTACATAAAATATCGATAAAAATTAACGCAATGAAAAATTATTCATAATTAACCCATATTGCTAAATGTACAAGCAAAACTACTAATAATTTTCGTGTTTCGAAAGAAATATTAATAAACATGTCGTTAAAGTTATTCATAATACAAACATACATGAGATTCTATCAATTAGTTTATCCATAACGATGCTGATTAATGTATGAATAAATATCGATAAATATAGCGATACGAATTATACAAAAACATCGGTATTATATAATGCATAAATGACTTCTATCAATAAATGTGTATAACGATGCTATTGTAATCGATAAATTTAACGAAACCATATTGGCATATGCATCGAAAGTGATACTTATAAATATATCGATAACAATGGCAAAAAAGTATAGATATAATTATCAATTAATACATACAAACATCGATGAAAAAAGAAAACGGTTAAAAATAAATGCATATATCGATAAACACAGTGAGAGCGAAACAGTGAAAACATTACTCATCGATAAGTATAACGTTTAAATATTTCGATAGCTGCAGTTGGTGCAATGATAATCTCTAGAGCTTTAATATAATCACACACAGATTGCTAGAGAGTTCCTGAACGTTCGAAAATCGAAATCGAAAATTTTTTAAGCTCATCGAAAACGCCAAATTCACCTCTTGTAAGCTATGGATGATCCGCGGTGTTCTTTATTCCCTTTTGATAGATCAGTGCGTATGAGTAACTTTCAATGACAAAAGAAACATGCCAGCCCTGCACCCATGGATGGGTGACACAGCTCGAGCACCCCCTGCCCCTACCTGGCTACGCCCATGTATGTCTGTATGAATCCATGAGTAGCACATGTAACGCGTGGACTAAACCGCCTTCTCAGCTGAAAATAGGGTAGAGAACCTGTTGGTAACCAAAAACAGCGGCTCAACTGGTCGGCTGCGTGTTTACTTACTGCGTGTCATATGGCGCGCTGCATAATCAGC
>NW_016203217.1:0-2327 GCF_001687245.7 Rhagoletis zephyria
GTACTATCGAGTCCTTAGAGGAAAATCGATGTTAGTATGTATTTCATTTATGTGCCTTCAAATTTATTTGTGAGAATATTTATTGGAGTACTCATCGTAAAATCTACTGAAATTATAGAATAATAAGAAATGAATTACATGAACCTAACTACTAACCCTTCTATAACTGTAAGAGTGTATATTAAAGTATTCATCGACAAACATATTTATCAATTACTCCATCTACCTGCTTATCTATAATTTATGCACATATGTAGTTTTGAAATAAACGTACAATTTAACTATCATTTATTTTTCGACTTTTTATCGTTTAGAAATTGTTGCTTGTTATCGGCCGCTGTGTGTGGGCGCTACCATTCTGCAGGGCCTGGGTTTCCGACCAACATCAAAATCTAAAAACACAATAATGTTTTTTCTAACAGCGATCGCCCCTCGGCAGGTAACGGCAAGCCTCTGAATGAACAACTTCTCATAAAAATACAAGCGCCTTTCATGGTCGGCGTAAAACTGGGGGTCCCTCCCCCTTGTGTGACAACATCAAGGCGTACGCCACAAATCGGAGAAGAAGCTCGGCCAAACACTAACGTATTATGGAAGCGCTACTATATTATTTTTGTTATTATTATCCCTATAAATATTTGTGGAAAATTAATGGTTTCCATATCGTTGTTCATGAATTTAACGATATAAAAGCTGGTTCGTTTATAACAGATACACAGAGTTCAAAAAGTATCCATTAAAGATGTGATAGTTATATGCAACACTGCCAGTATTAAGATTGGCTTCTCCAATCCGAAACATGTAATTTAAAAGTGAGCCTCGCCCGAATCTACTCACCATTAGAAAGACAGATAATTTCTTCAGCAAAATATAAAAAAAAAATGAAAATAGACGTCCACCAAAAAAACAGTCCTGAAGAAATAAAGCTCGATCCCGGAGTTTCACAAATCGTGAAAAAAGTCGGAATTCGGGCCAAAAATGTGTTACTTGTTTAAAAGAAGTGAAATGCAGTAGTTTCTGAGATCTAAAAAAAAACTATTAACTTGAGTCTAAACTGTCCAAAATAAATGCGTAAGCGACCATCTGGAGAGACGCTTTCTTTCATTGATAGTTCACTTCTCAAAAATAGAAAACCACTTTTGATAGTCATTTTACTTAAAAGGTGTGACTGCTCATGCAACTGCTTTTTAAGATTTCTCAATTTGAAAGACTTTTCAAAACATATGGCATTCCCCATCTGACTGCACTTATAGTCATGTTATCTAGTAGTAAAATAGCAACATAAGCACACACGTGGAATGTCTGCTGCTCTCATTTGACGTAATCCACTTATGTACGCAGATGTTCACTTTTAATTTAATTAATCAACATTACCACCATCTTACGAATGAAATGTCTACAGACATTAATTCAGACCCAATCTTAGACACATCTATGTATGTATGTATGGTTTCTATACATATACATTGAAACTTGCAGTTACATATGTACGTACACTAGGGTGATCCAACAATGCATGAAAAAAGGAAAGTGGAAAGTTTTATGCACACCCCTATTTTTTATGTTAAAATCAAAAGATATTTAGAAGTCGCTCAAAGTTGTCCATGTATTTTATATGGGGAAAACACCACTTTTCGTAGAAGTGGTATAGAATTCTAGAAAATCGATATTTTTCGATCGAAAAACGCGGTTTCTCTGCAGGGGATTGTTTACTTAACCAATCATTTTCATTTTATAGGTCCACCAAAAATCCTCAAAAAATGCAATGGGGTACCAATAAAAAAACTTAAGTATTAAAAAATTATTAAAAAAGCAGTAGGATATTATTATTGGAAGTCTCCGGAAGGGAACCAGAGTTTTCCGATCGATGAATTATATACCATTTCAATGGTTTTTTCCCGAATAAAATACACGGAAAATTTTGAGCGCTTTGAGTGACCTATAAATGTTTTCTGATTTCAAAATAAAAAATAGGGGCATATTTTTTCGATATAAAACAATTCAAGGAGGTGAGAGCATAAAGTTCCGTCTTTATTTCTTTTTTGAGCACCCTAATGTACATATTTTTTTAAAAGTCAACCAATGACACTTTCTCCTTCAGCCACGTGAAGTGAAAAAATGCCTTACGTTGCTTTTCTTTGCGAATTTATTTATTATTTCGCTATTTTATTTTTATTTTCTATGCTAAAATTTAAATTGGTTTAAACCATTTTCTCATTAACTAAACCATTAACACTCGACCCCCATTTGCTCGTTTGCTTATTCACTCAATCGCTCATTCACATACATAGCTGACATGCTTTTACTGCACATTTTATTTGTTGTTA
>NW_016203219.1:0-2327 GCF_001687245.7 Rhagoletis zephyria
GGGTGTAACGCAATGATAGGGGAGCATAAATGATGTAAATAAGCTACGCTGTAAACTTGCACACTTGCATATGAATGTACATTTTCTTACACCCTCCGCATGGGTCAAGGCCTATTAATTAAAAAACAAAAAAAAACGTTAAAAAATGGTGATACAAGTATAACCTCATATGTATAGTATGTACATAGTTACATATGCATGCGTAAGCCAAATTGTAGACAAAATTATAAGATTTTTAAAACTAGTGAAATAATTGAGGTAGATAAGTATATGTTTTTAGTTTAGGTATTAAATTTAGCTTAAGCGAGGTTGCAGTACTTCTAAGTTGTATGCAGTTTTTTTTAGTATTTTTCAGAGCATTTTTGTTGCTATTTAAGTTTCTCATATTTTCTCACATTTAATTGTGTAAATGTGAATATGTTTAGAGCACTACTAAATAGGGCTGGGTGTAGTGGACCCGAGTGGGATTTGATTCGATCAAAAATTGATATTTTGATGAAAGTTTTTTTTATTTTTTATTTTTATTTTATTTATTTTTGAATAGGCTACAAAACTGCGCACTGAGCAATTTTTTAAAAATTCGCATCAATAAGTTGATATTTTGATGAACATTTTATTTTTATATTTTTTATTTATTTTTTGTTATTTTCTTGAACATTTTTTTTTTACAATAGGCTACAAAACTGCGTACGCCAAAATCTTTTAAAAATTCGGACCAAAAAGTTGATATTTTGATGAACATTTTATTTTTTTTATTTTTTATTTTTATTTTTTTTTTTTTTTAGAATGGGCTACAAAACTGCGTACGCCAAAATTTTTTAAAAATTCATATCAAAAAGTGGATATATTAATGAATTTTATATTTTTTTTATTGTTTCAATTTTTATAAATTTTCTCGAAAGTTTAAGACTTCAACAAACATGGTTTTTGTTTTAGAATTAATTACATTTTTATAAAAAATTGGAATTAAGTAAGGAAGAAAAATTTCAAAACTTGTTAATACATTTTGCTACTATTATTGTGAACACAACTGTACATACATACGTAATGCATTTGATTTATTTCAAACTAATGAATTGTTATATTGATAATGCCATATGTACTTAAACGTCTTTTAGTTATTTTATGTTAAATTAATGCGCTGTTATTTGGTTCTTATACTGTTAATAAACGAAAAAAAGCTTAAAAATAAGCACATTTTTATGGCTTTGTACAGATTTTGATCCCAAGTATACTGATTATGTCAATAAAATATTTGGCTACCCTAGTTAGTATTCACTGGTAATAGTCAATATCCCCATGATGTTCAGCCTGACATAATTCCTGTTATTAATTAGATTAAAAAAATTTCACGAAAAATGGTTGCCTTGTCTAAAACTATGGTTTCGAATGGCACGAAGCGGTCCTTTCCAATCCTACGCCAACGGAGCTAAATTTCGCTCCCGATGTCATTTTGTATAGCCATATTTAGAAAGGGCGTCGTAGGGGCAGCTATTCTTTGGTCAGCCAAAATCAGCTCTGCAATCGATGGAAAATTGTGGAGGTGAATTTGTGTCTCACGGGCTTTTTGCGGAATTTTACACTCTGCAAAGATCTCTTACTGTTGAGTGTTCCGATCCTGAAGTTCCACTACTGGGGTGTAAACGATTTTCTAACTCTCTTGTCTTCCTCTTGGAAAGACGTCTCTCACACTTTCTTTTCTCTTTCAATGGTAGCTCGCGTCGCCTTTGGCTTTGTGTGCTGCGTATTTATCGCTGCGTCACCAACGTAACCAACCACTTCATTCGCATAGACTAGGAGATGAAATCCAAATGCAAATTTATGTCGGGATGATGAAAAGTTGCATGCTTAAGCCCAGTGTGCAGCTCTCAAAAAAAAAACGGTCAAGAAAAAAATTGCCATTATTTCGTGTGTGTATCCAAGGAATTTTGATAGCAAACGGCAGTAATATTTGAAGCCTATATTTCGCCCATTGCAACGTGTTTAATTCGGCTCTTGATTCTTTTAGCAAGGTATACCCAAGCAGCTTTTTGGTTATTTCGCTGCTGATGTCTGGTACTACTAAATAGCAACAAGTTCCCTGCCACTATAAAGTCGATCAAACTCTATCCGATTTGGGAGGTGTTGTGATGTAGCCTGAACTTACCATTAAACGGGTAGGTTACCATACCTCACATTAGGGATGCTCACATTGCCCAGAGCACAGAAATGGAAATATACGAGTCCGGATTGTGAGTATAGCCATGCAGCTAAAACTGCATACCCAGAAGAACTACCGACCGCATTGCACTCCTATTATACCTTGTATCCAACTAACCTTTGCTTGC
>NW_016203220.1:0-2327 GCF_001687245.7 Rhagoletis zephyria
ATAGAACATAGTGCGGTGGTAGCCACATGTAGTGACGAGCTATATACATAAGTATGTATGTAAGTCAAAATAAAAGTCGAAAAGATTTTCTTCTGTCCAAAATCATAAAAATACAAATTGGAGCCTGCCCGCAGTGTATTTTAAGACTTTAATTAAACCAAAAACAGCCTTTGCCCTTCGCAAAATAACCAAAAAAAATAAAAATTATTATTTTTTACCCGTTTTCTTGCAATGTCTGCAATTTTTGTATTCTACTTGCTGTTTTCTGTTTTATTTAATTTTTCTTATACGAGTATAAATGTATGTGTGTATGTGTTCATGACACTTATGTGAAATAATGGCAAAACTAATGTAGCGCAAAGGTAATGACACTGAATACATCACACTAGATTAACTTTGAAGGTACAGTCAAATTATGCATGAGTCGGTATAGCTGACAGGGTAGGAGAAGAAACGGTGTGGCACGTGTAAAAGTGGCAGGAAAATTAAAATATTCAGACAAAAACAAAAAAAGACGAAAATGTAACGAAAAATGAAAAATCTGTATAAAAATCGAATATTTCGTCTGACTAGAATTTGAATAGCTTTCGAATAAGTCTTCCCATTAGAATGTACATCCGAAATAATGATGCAAAAAATACAAAAAGCTAGCGACTTTTTAGTAAAATAATTTTTTCAGAAAATAACCTTTTATTTCTCTACACAGGATTTTTTGAGGTAAGTCCAGCGTTTTTGCACTTTATTTATTCCTGCAAAATAATTGGTTTTCACAAGGTCTTAAAATTGATGTTTGTTTCAGTGATCCAATGTTTTCAGTGATGTTCAAATCTCTTACCACCGAGCTAAGCATATCACATACATATGTATGTACATATGTACATTAGACTGTATAACTCCCTATAAAAAAAATCGTACCTGTTTTTCCATTCTAATCTTTTATATTTTTAAATGTGTCGGAAAAATATCAAGATTTACCAAGGCTGGACCGATTTGAAAATACCTCCAAAAATCCCCTAAAATGACAAAACAGTTTTGTTTTTTCTTAGGTCCGAAATCCGAACGGTACTGCAATACCGGGCCAACACGCGACAGAGGTGGAGCAAGCTCCTAAAAAACTCCGTCCATTTCCAAAAATCAGTTGAAAATGTGGTGACCTCCGATGGGGGATCTATCACATGTTGAGCTGATAAGAACAGATACTAAAAGTTTAAAAAACTTGCATAAAAATATTTAAAAAAAAAGTTCAACGAATCATAACAATGAGATTTTCGAAGCGTTCCAAAATACATCATATTTAACTCAATTCTCAAATGCATGTTTAGNAAAGTTCAACGAATCATAACAATGAGATTTTCGAAGCGTTCCAAAATACATCATATTTAACTCAATTCTCAAATGCATGTTTAGTAGGGCGGGTCAAATTTTTTGCATCAAAAGCACATCGCGATTATGGTTATTTGGGCCATTTGAAGCATCTTGCCCAAGAAACCATAGGTCTAAAATGAATTTTGAGCCAGCGATTTTTTCTATCTAGTTTTTTTTTTACAAAGTGACTCACCTGTTGAAACAGCTGTATTGAAAACTAGCCAAAATGTGTATCTGGGGGTTTTTGGTGTCGAGGAATCCATTTCTGGCATTAATTTTTTGTTTTGAGGGTCGTCATAGGGCACTTCCGTAAATTTTTTTTTATTTTAACGCCTTTTTTCCGAAAATCGAAAACATTGCTGCGAAAATTCACGAAATTTTACTTTCTCATAATGCAATTTCAATTTTTAAAGAGCCTAAAATGTTCAGCGCTGAAAAATAGGGGGTAGGGATGTGTATTCATGCACAACTTATATCGATTTTATTCAATTTAGGACAAAAAAAATCGTTTTTTTTTTCATTTGTTCTCCAAATTTTACAAAACAAATTTTTTTTCTAATTTTAATATAATTTTATTTGTATTCAAAAATTTTACTTAAAAGGTAAAAACATATGAAATGTTAATGAAAAAACAAACAATTTCTAATGTTTTAATTTTTAAATACATACGTATAACGTATTTCTTTAATATTATGTTGGTAATACTGTTTATCGACATATTGTGTGGCAAATGACATGTGTGACAGCACGCTTTTTCATTTTCATACTGTGTTTAATATGTAAAATAAAAAATATATATATATATAAATAATAAAAAAATAAATCTACGCTGAACATTTCAGGCTATTTAAGAATTGAAGTTGGATTTTCGCGACAAAGAAAAAATGAATGCCAGAAATGGATTCCTTGACCCCAAGAACCCCAAGATACAAATTTTGGCTAGTTTTAGATACAACTGTTTC
>NW_016203221.1:0-2327 GCF_001687245.7 Rhagoletis zephyria
ATTTATGTATACATTTGTCTATATCTATCTCGATTCGTTTTGGCTGTTACAAACAACCGTTATGTGAACAAAATTAATATACCCTTGTCACAAGTGCGCTCGGGTATAAAAATTTAGTTTTTTTTTTAAATTTGTCTGCTTGCTTAATCTATACATATAAAATGTGAACCTAAGCTACACCTCAGATTTTCGTGCAAAACCTATAACTAAGTTATGACCTCAAATTTTTAAAATGATATTGTTTTCATAAGCAATTGGCCTTGAGTGCAGAATTTATCAATGAATCCCCCCTTCAAGTTCAGTTTGGTGATAATTTTGTTTCACCGAAAATATTCCTATATTTTTTTAATTTTACTTGTAAAATCTTCTGAGATGTAAAAGATATAAAATCAATTTAAAAACTTACTCGCATTGCCAGTTACAGTCGAAATTAAACAATTTTTCTAGCTTTTTTAAAACCCTTGGAGAGGTTTTGTAAGTTAGCACGCCGTTTAACTTTTAGGGTACAAAATTACTTACCGGAAAATTGCTTGCTTTGGAACTAAAATATAACTACAATTTTTTATATCTTTATAAATGTTTTTGGAGGACTTGGAATTGGCACGAACCTTTTCAGTTTGTCGATCAATGTCAGTAATTTGATATTTATCGATAATTCAATGAATTCCAAAAACACTAAAATCCTATAACTCAACTCGACTAATTTCGATAATTTTCCATAATTCGAAGAATTTCGATAATTTTCGATAATTTTGCAATTCAAGTACTCGATAAATTTCGATAACTCAAAAATTTATATATCGTGACATAAAATTTCGATAAATCGTTAAAATTTTACAGCTCCATACTTTTCGAAAGCTATCAAGAAATTTCGATAACTCGTTACACTCTGGTAACACGATAAAATTCGATAAGCAGTGATAACTTATATCACCTTGAAATTTCGACGAGTCGGTAGATTCGATAAATCGACAAATTACAGCAAATCAATAAATATCGACAACTCGATACATTACGTTAACTCATTAAATCTCCTTAACTCTGTAAGTAATTATAATTCAATAAATATCCATAACTTCATAAATTTCATTAGCTTGACAAATTTCGATGATCCCATGCATTTTTTTAGCTCGATAACTATCCTTTAAATTCTACAAATAATTTTATTATGTTTTCTATTAATTTCAACAAATCAATAAACAGTGATCAATTTTAATGACTCGATAAGTTGCAATAACTCAACAAACATGGATAACTAGATAAATTTAGATAACTATAAACTACGACGATTCGATAAACGACCCAGATTTATATCCAGCCAAGACTCCAGCAACACTCCCAAAAAATGCTTTGAGTAATTTGTATGCTGTTACAGCAACAACATGTTTCGATAAATTTCCGTAACTTTATAACTTTCAATAACAAAATTTTTTATGACAGAATTTATTTCGATCCCTATCGAAATCTTTCAACAAATTTTCTTAACCTTTCCGTTACCCTATTTCCTATGTATTTCTTCATTTTGTCGCTTTAATCGTTATCATTTATTTATTGTGTAATCGGAGATAATGCTGCTAGAATCTATACTGACGGGTCCAAAATGAACCGCGATGTGTGGGCGGGAATGTTCTCTGAAATTCTGGACATCAATTTCGCTCTCATGTACCGCCTACATATCTTTCCTAAAATTTTTCAAGTGAAAATGTTGCGGATTTAAATGGATTGTACGGCTTGAAGGTAAACTATGGAAGAGTACAAAAGGCATACAGGAGCGTATGTGGTTACAAAAGGGCTCACGAATTGGCGAGGCCCGGTACATTTTTGACGAATAGGAACCGGAAAAATAAACTGTCTATTAGGAATAGCCGAAGAGGGAAAAAACTAATTTGCGCGAATTGATGTAGCACATAGAAACAATTTTCATAAATACAAACCTGCAAAACTCCATGAAATATATGGTTGCACTAAGAAAAATGGAAAGCAAAAGGCCTCTAAAGGAAGTCAGAGAAGAATACGTCAGGCTAGCAGCAAAAACAACGGTACACTATCCCCATTGTAAAAATGCAGCTAGGATGGGTCTCCAATACACCCATCGGTGCCGGAGGCTGCAAGCTCGAAGGAAGTAGAAACACAGTGTCCAGCTTTGGCATGCAAAGGGTGTAAGAGACTAAGCATGTTCTTATGTATTCTGCCCGGAATAACAAGAGTTTTTTATTGCAAATAAATTCACAAAAATTGCTTGGTATTCACCAATAACTGAATTCGCTTTTATGTAAGTATTGTTGTGTAGCTGGCTGTTCGGGCAGAGGAAAGTGGCAGGTTGGCAT
>NW_016203222.1:0-2327 GCF_001687245.7 Rhagoletis zephyria
AATGTGAACGTTTTATTAATTTTATTAGACATTTTAGTACAGTTTTTACCGACTTCACCAAATGGAAAAGGTTATCAGTTCGTCGGACAATTTTTTTTTATTTTTTATTTTTTGTTTATTTTTTTTTTGATGATCCGTTACCGGACGTTAACCGATTTCTATAATTATTTTGTTAAAGGAAAGGTGTTACCTCACAGGTTGTTNAATCAGGAAGAAATTAACGATAGTCTTAAATTTTTATATAAGAATTGAAGTCGTTTTTTTTTATTTGCTCAAAAATCACTTGTTATGTTTTTTTTTAATAATTTTCTTGATAATTTATTTATTCTGCAAGTAAAATTTTCTGACACTTTTTCAAGGAATTGTGCCGCATATCGTCAATGGTTCACACTTCGATATTTTCCATGGTGGCTAAATTTTCCGGATTTTTTTTTATAAGCCAATGACTTCCCATAATCAGGAGAAATAATATAGAGGCATTAAAACGCAAAATTTTGGTAGCCAATCGGCGGTCCCATTTCAAGAAATAACACGTTCATTAATAAGTAAATACTTTCGAGTTAGTGCAATTCAGGAAAAATTTGTATTGGAGTTAATAAAAGTTAATTAGGAAATTAAATACGCTCGATTAAAGAGAAAAAAATTTACAAATCAATCCGCCATAAATATCGGGAAAAATCGAATGGAGAGACAATCTTCCACGGTGATAAAACAGTGACGAATAAAATCTGAAGATACATTTTGATTTCGTTTTACGTTAATTTATTTATTTGGTAATATTTTTGATAGCAAAAAGGAAGGTAGTAGCAGCAACAGCAATGTTATAAATTTCATTTAGGAAGTATACATTTAGGGGCCGTACACATATGTACATATTCTTATGTAAGCAAAAGATTTACAGCAATTAAGTATATCTACCTACAAACATAAATATGTAGGCTAGGCTGTATTATATGCAGTATAGATACATATGTATATCGCTGCTTATACCGTGCGTATATACATACATTAGGATGCCTCACCAAAAAAAGTTGCGGTTTTTCGACCGGAATTATAAAATTTATTATATTTTAGTACTCCTGTCAAAAAACGATTTGAAAATACCTCCAAAAATCTGATTATTTTGATTCCCTTGATACAATTTTTTAAGCTTAAACCATCCTATCATCTAAGGCAAGTTTTTTGAAAAAAAAACTAATTTTTCTTAAATATTTTTACGGCAGGAGGTCTATGGAAAAATAGTATCGATTTGTTAATGAATAGTGATGCACCCTAATGCACATATGAATATATATGTATGTAAATTTGTATTAACGTAAGTATAATATACACAACCTATGCGTATGCACATTAAGGTGGTCCAAAAAAATGCATGTGAAGTATCCGAATATTGATGCTCTCACCTCCTAAGATTGTTTTGTACCGAAAAAAAATATCCCTCTGTTTTTGTTTTTAATAAAAAAAATATTTAGCGGTTGCTCAAAGCGCATTTTTTAGGTTAGGGACCCTATTAAAAATGTTTAATAATGGAAAATGGTGAAATAAACAATTGGGTATTGTTACTGGAAGTCTCTTGAAGAGAAGCGAAGTTTTACGATCGCAAAATATTGATTTTCAAGACTTCCATACCATTTCTACGAAAACTTGTTTTTCCCTATGGAAAACTTTCAGCGCTTTGAGAAAACTCTAACAATATTTTTGTTTAAAAAAAAAATAAAAAATAAACAGGGGCAAGGTTTTTTTCGATATAGAACCATCGAAGGGGCTGAGAACATCAAAATTCCGACTTTACTTTTCCACATGCATTTTTGGACTACCCTAATGTATATAAAACTTACAACACTACGTCAGACGCCAGCGACAGCAGTATGTTTTAAATGTGTGTGTATATGTAAATGCACATATATATAAGTATACATATACGTACATACATACATTTATACATATGTATTTGTAAGCAGCAACAAATTAAGGACAACTTATGGCAATATACAATGGCGAAAGGAGGCATAAAAAAGTAAATGTTTTTCGCGACGCATAAAATTGCATTAACATTAATGCCGCAGCATGCCGCAATGACAAACACAAGCCTACTCACGCGCACGCTTGCTTACAAATGTATGCTCGAGTGCATACATAAAATTTGCACATAAACAACGCATTAATTTATGTGCAAGTTGTTTGTATGTTTGCCACTCTATTGTGCGTATGTATGTGCGGGCATGTGTCGAGGATCCTTTCTCATGTTCACTCGCATGTTCGTTGGCGTACGTACATGCATACATACGTATCTTGTTCAATTATCTTGTGAGCAATTTATCTCATTT
>NW_016203223.1:0-2327 GCF_001687245.7 Rhagoletis zephyria
AAAAAAATGTAACAAAAATCACGGTAAGCCTTCGACACTTAAAATTTGCACAAAACTGCATACCCAGAATACTCGGTAGAAATCTAATTAAAAAGCTCAAAATTTTGATGAAGGTTTATCAAATTTTGCTTATTTTTGTACAAAGTTTGAAATTTTGGCTTGCCTATTCTTTCACTGAAAAAATAAGAAACATTATGTAATCGAAAGGGGAATAGCCAAAGAATGCTAAAATGTCTCTACCCTATTTATATTTACGCCACTGTATCTACACCTTATATTTTTATATCCATGATTTTTTTAAGGGAATTAGTATTATTTTTTACAAGTTCACTAAAATCAAGCTAAAATTGTTTCACTAAAAAAAACTTTACAAATCATTATAAAAACCTTTAAAAACTGAGGCAAGAATGATAAACACTTATATGTCCCGACTTTTAAAATATATTTAGCTGAACAATTTTCTCAAAATCGGTACAGTCCCACCAAAATCGGTACGAATGGTCACCGTAGCATTACTTAAACAAAAGCGGCAACGCTAAGTCAAATGAAGAAATAACACGAACAATAAGCATAGGTTTGTTTGTGTGAACTACGAAAATAACAGTTTCGCCGTTTTCTGCAGCCAACTTCACTTCTTACGCTCTGTCAAAATCGGATTTTCTAACCGCTAAGCGTTGACACTGCATTATTTCGATATGCTTCATACAAATTGTATGGGCATGAGAATTTTTTGTCAGCCAGACAACGCTGACGCTTTTGTTTAGGTATGGCTGCCTCTCGTAGTTTAATTTTATGAAGGTTTCACTTCTTCAAAATGTGCGTAATGGGCTGCAAAAAAGTGCCGAAAAGGAGATAAATGCGCCACAAAATTTAAATTGCCTTCTTTTACGGCTTTTTAAGAACAATATATGTATTTTCAGAAACAGTATTTTTAAAGTGCATTAAAATAATATATTAATTATTAATTCACTGAATTATTACTGTGAAATCATAGTGAAATATTATCATATTCCAATTACGAAGGGGGAAAACACTGAAATATAGCTTTTCTGACATATGTATTTTTGGGGTCCCATCGAAAATGCTTTTTTTTTTTTGGAAATTTCAAGACTCTACCCCGTTATTTTATTCGTTTTTATGGGAAATATTATTGCCTGTTTTTATAGATTTTTTAAAGGTTTTTTTAGAGGTTGCGACCTGTCGATTTAGGCCAGAAAATAGGATTTTATAGATTTATCAGGTTTTGAGTGATTAGTTTTGATTCGATTTCAAAGATCGAATATGATCTGAAAAGAGAGTATATAAGCCTTTAAAATGGTATATAATAATCCGTTGTCGGACTAGGCTTGTTGGGATTTTTTTAACGGGTAAATTAAAAAAAGAACCACTTATATGATATATGCGTTTCTCAAAAACTACTTGACCGATCTCGACCAAATTTGGTATACCCATTGTGCGTAGCCTCCTTAAGTACCGTCTTGATTATTCTTGAAATCGGACAAAACCTACTCCTCCCAAAAAAATATAGCTAGCTTTGAGTTTTTTGAAATTACCGTTACGTTGGTGGAGCCCGTGGTTTTTGTCCGATTTCAAAAATGTTCAATATGACGCTTAAGAAGCCTAAGCGTAATGTGTTTACCAAATTTAGTTGAGATCGGTCGAGTAGTTTTTGAGATACGCATATATCATATATGTGGGCGGTGCTGCCGCCATTTTCCTAAAATTTCTTGAAAAACTCGAAACTCGAAAAATTCGAAATTTTTTTGGTTGAAAAAAATGCGTCATGAAGTCAGAAAAAAAATTATTAAAAATCAACGCGATTTTTTAGCAACTTAAGACTTGCACATTACTACCCTAGAATTTAATGGGTTATTAAACTGCATACACGAAGAAGTTGAAAATTTAGCTGCAACTTTGCAGATTTTTCATAAATTTTGCACAAAGTTTGAAATCTGGATTTATACGGTGTTTGTTATATATTGAGCTAGACTTTTATAATAAATAAATAAAAATAATAAACATTAAATAAACGAAAGCGAAATAGCCAAAATTTATCAAAATGTTGCTGGCTTAATTAGCTGATCACAAGTGTAAATTCAAGGCGGTATTTAAGAAAAGTAGCGTAAATTCGACAATTTTTAAGGCTTGCAATAAATGAGGTATCAGTTTATTTGAAAATATATTTAATTTTAGATACCCTGCAGTGAAAAGNAAATTCGACAATTTTTAAGGCTTGCAATAAATGAGGTATCAGTTTATTTGAAAATATATTTAATTTTAGATACCCTGCAGTGAAAAGCCAAACCAGTTAGAAAAAATACTAGTTC
>NW_016203224.1:0-2327 GCF_001687245.7 Rhagoletis zephyria
TTAATTGATGATTTTGACAATTGTAGTAATTTTTGCATCCAATTTTTGGTCATGCATGTCTACATATACATACATATGTACATATATGTATGTTACACAATTGCATACATAAAACCAAATGTGTGTATGTATGTATGTACATATGTGGGGAGTCGTTCTTTTGCGAGTAATAATAGAGTGCAAATGTGCTGCTTCAAGCCGTAAGCGGAGCGTTTCAATGAAAGTAATTTACTTGAAAAATATTCGTAATTAAATGCATATAGTTACGATTTTTATTTTTTATGAAATTTATTTTCTAAAATATTGCGTTTTTCATACGCAAAGTTACAATTGGACGGCTTGGCTTTCTGTAGACTTATAGCATTTGGCCGGGTGTGTGGTTGGAAGAGTTGATGCGGTTTGTGCAAAAGTTTAATATTTTTTTTTTCAAAAAATTTTATTTCAGCTCACCATTCTATCATGCATGAAAAAATTTTGGTTTGATTTTGCTTCATCTGTGGTTTTGTGTAACTTTATTAAATATGTAAACGTAGAGTGTGAAACATTTTATTTTACAAAGAAAATATATACACCCGATATCAAAATTATAAGCGCACCAAATATTAAAAAGTTTTAACAACCAGCCTTATCATGAGTTTAATTTTCACCGAACTTATATTTTAGTTATTTAATTTTAATTATTTTCTTCCANGTCTTCATTATATTGAAATTGAACCCGCTACAATACTGCATACTCAAGATTTTTATAAAAAATCGATATAAAAAACTTGAAATACATACGAAAGTATGTTGAATTCTTTAAAATATTGCACAAAGTTTGAAACACGTATATATGGATTAATTTTCTTAATTAAAATGTAATAAAAAAAAAAATAAGTTTTTAAAATTTTCCAATCGTGATGCACTCATAATTTTGACATGGGGTGTACATATTTAATTTAAATAGTATTGTAAAAATATTACTAAAATTATGTTATTGAAATTTTACAACTAAAACTGTATTCAGTGAATTTATGCTAAATGAATAAACCTAAAAGTGATGTTCGTAAAAATACGCAAGCAACAACAAACAAGTTTTTAAAAATGCTTTACTTTACGCATATTGTTATTGTTGCTTCTGGAATGTTAAAGTAGTAAGATCAAACTGATATGTCTGGTAACTCTTGGCTTGGTTTTTGTGGCTTTGTTGCACAAATAAATAGTTGTTCTTAAATCAAAGCTTAATTAAATTTAAAATCAAAATAATTAAATGAACACATGTAATATTTTTTCTTTTTAACTCAAAATAAATGATATAGTAATATTAAACTAAACTAAAAAGACTGAATTAACATATTTATTAATTTAGTGAATTTCTTAAAAATTTAGCGAATTATAATGAAAGCATTATTGTATTAAAAACATATTTACCGTTAGCTTGCAAAACTTGAAAATTATAAAAAAAAAACAATAGGCATCTTCATCTTAAGTCATAAATTTTCTATAAATGTTATAAATCAATAAATTCGTAAGGAAAACCGGTTTATTTATCATTTTATCACGTTTATTGGCAGTTTATCTCCTTAGATGAAGACGCTATTATAACTTAGTTAAATGTAATATTTTGAAACATATTATTAATGATGCAAATTTGATTAACAAGTTAAATCAGCAAATTTCGAAAAAAATGAAAAGAGGCGTGAAATGGATACTCTGACGTATTCATTTCATAAATTTACCAAGCCTAAAACACGAAAAAAAAGCTTAGGTTAGATCCAGTTAGAATAGGTTAAGTTTTAGTTTAGTTCAGGCTAGATAGCGTAAAATTAGCTACAATAGCATCGGTTGCGAAATTCGGCTGCTAAAAACAGACCCCGTTGTGGTGGGTATTGCTAGATTCCTAGCCCTACCCTTTAATGTTTTCAATCTAATACGATCATGTGCAGAATCCAAGCAGTTGTTGCAATCCACTTTGCTTAAACACTTGAAATCTTCGAACAAGTAGTTCCACAAAAAAGTACTGAATAGATTCTTTATCATATCCTACCACCACAGTATGTCAAATTTAATTGCAAAATTAACATGAAATTGTAGAAATCCGATCATAAAAAAGCTCAAAAAAAGTTTGCACAAAAATACCTAGATCAAAAACTTAAGACTTATGAAAGTACGCGCTTTAAATACCACTAAAGGAAAATTAAAAGATAAACGCCCGATGTAACCCCTTCTAAATGAAAAAGTATACATATGTATGTATATAAAAAAGTTAAAATGGAAATCTAAAAATAGATCACTTTTCTAACCAAAACGGCATCTACGGAGGGTTGTAAAGCCCATACACACAACTA
>NW_016203225.1:0-2327 GCF_001687245.7 Rhagoletis zephyria
TATTGTTTTACAAAAAGTTTTTAATTTTGTTTTTCAAATCTAATATAATAATTTTTTTTAGTTTATTTGTTATTTGAATATTAAAATAAAAAATAACTTTAATTTTAGCAATAATAAAAATTGCATTTTTAGAGCAAAGATAACAAGTAAAAAAATCAGCTAAAAATTAAAATTTAGGAAATACATCGGTTTAAGAGAACACTGCATAAACTGAGTTTATGCTGGCCCTGCTAGTANATAAACTGAGTTTATGCTGGCCCTGCTAGTAGTATTAAAAAAAGGTATGCGTTACCGATAACGGCAAAAATAATAATGATTGTACTAAGTTTGCCAATTGCGGCTTACTCTTTTCTGACGACAATAGCTAATACACTGCAAAAAGCAAGACCACTTCAACGTTTTTTTGTACACTTTGATAAATTAATTATATTAAATATAAAACAGAAAAAACGTATCGGCAATGCCTGTCAATGCATTTGACGCACTAGTGCAGCTACTGCAGTGTGTCCAACAGCAGTAAAAATCATCAACACAACACTCACACACAGTAAACAAAAAAATGAACCTTTCTCTCCTTTGCACACCTCTCCTTCTAACGCTCTTAAAGCTGTCCACCTTGTGCTCGACCAGCTCTCATAAAGATGTAGTTCTCCAGTTTTCTTCGCCTTCAAACGAGACTGTCAACTGCAGCTCCGACGCCGACTGCCTGCTCCGCTTTGACCTGCACTCCAGCTGCAGCACAAAGACCACCGGCCACTGCGTCTGTGACATGAACTACCAGGACAGATCAGTGCCTGGATTCTGAGCCTGGAGACGGGTCCCTGCTCCGATGACTTCCAGTGCACTGCCCTCTACGGCGCCAACTCCTTCTGCTCCAAACAGGGCTCTGCCATCTGCCGCTGCAGCGCCGGGCACTACTTCAGCTCGGCGGAAGGTCGCTGCTTGCTTTTGAAAGTACCTTCAGAAAAAGATGGCAATAATAGTAGAAATAAAAGCAATCCTCCAGCTCACCTTGCTCACTGCTCAGGCGACCTGGACTGCCAGAAGCCGCTGGGCATCTTTTCCCACTGTTCCCCTGAGGAGCATGTATGTCACTGTGATGCTGGGCACGCCTATGACGTCCAAGTGAAGGAGTTTTGTACTTCAACTTCTTCTTCTTCTTCTTCTTCTTCACAAACGTTTCACTGTCCAGTTGGTGGTGGCTCTAGAGATGATAATAATAGGCAGTGCGAAAGGTACCTAGGCTTCTACTCTAGCTGCAACAAGCAGGGAAAGTGCGTCTGCCATGGTGGCTATGAAGTTAAATTATCGCCTTCTTCCTCTTCTTCCTCTTCTTCTGGCGAAAAGAAGTTCACCTGCGAGCTGATTCAGTGCACCGGCGACTGGGACTGCGACACCAAAATGGGCCCCTCCTACTGTATGCCCATTAAGGTCTGTTCCTGTGCTAAAGACTACGACTATGACCTGGAGACGGAGCGGTGCACCAAATTTCCCAGCGTTAAGCACTACCACGATGACGGCACCATCTCCAGCACAGTGCTGATGTTCATCATGCCCGGGGTGGCCGCCACTGTGGTGCTCCTTCTGGTGATTGCCATTGTGATCTTCCGCCGAAGGGCAAAGCAAAGGAGAGAGCTGCAAGAGAGGACGACGATGGTGGCGATGAATCCGATGAGTTCTCCTCAGAATCAGCAAAATCAGCAACATTCTTACAGTTACCCTCAAGTGAATGTGCACCTCTATCCTGTTCCACAGCCTCAGCAGCCAATTCTCNTGATGGTGGGGATGAATCCGATGAGTTCTCCTCATCGGAATCAGCAAAACCAGCAACAGGCTCAGATTTATCCGGCAGTGAATGTGCACCTCTATCCTGTTCCACAGCNCGATGGTGGCGATGAATCCGATGAGTTCTCCTCAGAATCAGCAAAATCAGCAACATTCTTACAGTTACCCTCAAGTGAATGTGCACCTCTATCCTGTTCCACAGCCTCAGCAGCCAATTCTCGGCAGCAATCCTTCTCCTGTTGACCCTCCGCCAGAGTATTCTCAGTCAAAAAGTTGATTTACTAAGTTTTTTTAATAGAGCAAATAAACAAAATTGTGTTTATGATGTGTGTTCTCAAGTTGTACTACAAGATTGGTTGCCGCTGTGATGCTTGGTAACCACACAGCTGACTCAAAAGATTTGTGTGTAATTCTTCTTTTTTTGGTTGATAAAAGGAAAAAGGCTGTTATTAGTTGACTGGTTGTCAGGTACATAAACGCCATAAATTCATACTGATAACGTAGTAAAGATGATATAAAAAAGTCAATGCAATGCAGTTTTC
>NW_016203226.1:0-2326 GCF_001687245.7 Rhagoletis zephyria
CATCGCAGACTCCTCAGGCATATAAAAAATACCTCAAAGTTATAGAATTCAAATAAATCGATACAAAATGCCCACTCGTTTCGTCTAGTGCAGTGATTCCCAAAGTGGCCCAGGTGAACCCCCAGGGATCCACGGGAGACTCGACGGGGGTTTACGTTGTTGTGAAAACGAAATGGGGGGTTCAAAAGTTCTAAGTGGGGGTCCACTGGTTTCGATAGTAAAAAACGAAAATGTTGTCTAAGCTTTCCTATCAACGTAGCTAGGCAAATAATACACTACTCAAAAAAAATAAGGAAGCCAAAAAAATTTCAAATATTTCGCTGATTTTTGACAGGCTGTATTTCGGTGAAAAATGGTCGTATTGGGACTCTAAAAAAACATTTTTGAAGCTTTAAGACTATAATGGTGTCATTCATAAAAAATAAAGTAGCTTTATAAAAGGTTTATAAACTGAAAAATTATATGAAAGGGTAAATTTATAAAACTCTTTAAACCTACTTTATTTTTTATGAATAAGGCCATTAAAATTTCTCGGCTTTACTTAGTTCTCCTGCGATAATTCTAACAGATAGCGCGAAAATATAACTTTGGAAACTTTTTTGTTTTTTTATTCCTTCACGGTTTTGAAATTTTTTTTTTCAGTCTGGCCGGCCCATGGGTCAGATAGCCTTTTTATTAATTTCCTTTTTTTAAAACCTCCCTTAATTTTTTTGAGTAGTGTATTTTAAGACAGAGTTCGCAAAAATTCTTCACTGAGGAATACAATTTCAATCTTCCTCCTGATTGTGCTTCTCCGGGAATGGACCAAAACACCAGCCACTTGCGGGCAAATAAAGTGGCTTAATTGTTTTTTCGAAGGCCATAATACAGGTCAAAGGTGGCCCAATACTGAAAACCGTTGACACCATTTTTAAGATAAAAAAAAATTCATTGATAAATAACGAAATTATAGCATTTAATATATTTGGTAACACATAAATTGTCCAACCCAGATTATATGCTTGAATATTTGAATCTAAGTATATTTTTTCCAATTCACAGGAAGGGAGATACTGCTGTTTGCGCCGATTCCCGCCGGATAATCCTTCTCAACAATGCATACCCAACAAACATTTAGGTTAGGGAACGATTCAAATTCTATTATGTCTCCCTAAGCTAGAAGGTTAGAAGACGATTAGAGAAACTGTCAGGTATAATAGCATTCTCTTGAAAAATGGGACTTGTTCTTGATATCGAGAAGAAGGATAGATATCAAGTGGTGTTGTAACGTTGAGTTCTAATTGTCTAGTATTTTTGTAACCATTCTCTAATCGAGCTCTAGCATATGTATGTAGTTCTCTAATCTTAATTTTGCTCTAAGATGAAAGACCTTTTGTTGGGATATAAGGTCATACTAACGATATGACGATATTGTGTAAAAAACTGGAGCCCTTCATGAACATACTGGCGCTTAGAGAAGCAAACATAAGAGTTGGGTGTAGAAGTGAACGAAGATAAAACAAAGTCGTCGTATTGGAAAATAAGTCGATGAAGGCTGTTACAAATTTAAAGTAGGACCCGGAATCCGGCATAGATACCGCCAGTAATGTCCGTCCGGAGATCAAGGGAGGAATAACTCTTGCCAACAGGTGCTACTTGGGGCTAGGGCGGGGCCATCGAAAAGTGCCCTTTCTCGACTAAAAAAAAACTATGCGCTACAAGTTTCTCATTATACCCCCTCTTTTGCATAGTACAAAGATTAGGAAGCTGTGCGGGCTTTCGAGGGAACTATTCTCCAGATCAAGGATGATGATGATCCTGAGAAAAGATCGGCAGCCAAGGGTAGACAACGAAAGAAAGGACGTCCTCGAACACAATGTAAGGATCAAGTTAGAGTCCAACCGATTCCCAATTTTTGGCCGAAAAACTAAAAAAACTATCTGAATATTAATTCAATCAAGAACAAATCGTCACTACACACGAATAAAACCGCGCTGGTGTTTTGACGGCAAAAAAAGACGCGTGAAAAACCTTACGAAAAAAGACGCTTAAGAAAAACTTCGGCGAAGAAAGACGCGAAACCTAGTTGACGGCAAAGAAAGACGCGTAAACATAGATTTATACCTGGCCAAGGACTGTCCCTTCCGCATCATTCCCTAACAAGTCTTTGGGGAATTTACATACATACTACTGTTACACCAACAAACATAGTCGACCGCGAAAATAGGTATACGGGTCTTTCTTCGCCGTCAACTATGTTAACGCGTCTTTCTTCGCAGAAATTTTTTTTATTGTCTGTTTTCGCGGTCAACTTTTAAGCTCGCGCCTTTATTCGTGTCTAGTGACG
>NW_016203228.1:0-2326 GCF_001687245.7 Rhagoletis zephyria
AAAGCTCACAAATTTTCCGATGAAAAGAACGAAAAAAACGCATTGACATTTAATATTGACAGTTGGGTGAATTTCCACCACGTGCGTGGTGAGCTATTGCAGATAACAATCGATGGACAAACAGAGCTACCAGCACACAGTTTAACTAATTTTAATATTCGTAAAGAACGTGGATTCAAAGATGTAAATGTATTTAACTGACATAACCAGCTCTGAGCAAACTACGCAGCCGCCATTTAATTTCCCAAACCAAAGGTTGTCTGCATAACACCGACCACTACGGTCGGTTTTATTTAAATTGGAATAATGGCAAGCCTTGGTTTCATCACTTTTCCTATTCTGTTATTATTTGACATACGTAAATATTGTAATTCTTGTCCTCTTTTTGCCAGAAAAAGTTTAACAAAATTTGACCCCAGTTTAATACAATTTTGTCATTTTGCGATACTTGAAAGTATTTCTTCCTGTTTAGAAGAAAAGTAAATAGTGTGTTGATATAGAAGCAAACACTAGAACGAAATCGAAAAAGGAAAATATGCAACCTCTAAATTCGAGCCTACTTTCATAACTGATTACTAGAGGCCATTGTGTTTATAGCCTATTCGTTCGGTAGCCACAAACAAAACCTCCAGAAGTCATGAATTTGCAGTCACTATTCAGGGATTTCAACCCAAGGTAAGAGGTATTTTGTTAGAACTTATTTGCTCAGCCTAATTTGGATTGCGCAGATATTGTTGCCCGTCCGAAGGTTGTTTCTCCATAGATGTATGTATGTAGATATGAAATCCTACGTGTATTTTTTTTTTATTCATAAAACCAGCAAGTTCATTGTGCACTGCAGTTTACTCACATTTGTAACACTATTCGCGCTCCGTTTGGACGGTTATATAGGTAAGATCTCTTAAAGCTAATAACAGACATTATCTGAAGATGAACTCTTCCTTCTTAGATTGGCCGTATTGGGCTATCTTTACACCGCTATGGATTTGGAAAGGAATCGCTGTGTTAGGAGCGGCAGTCGGAGCTGTAGTTTGGTGCCGATACCCACACTATCGGTAGTGCTCTTAGTCTTCCTATTTTGTGTCACTTGTTCTTAATTATGTTCTTAATTTTTAGACTTGAAGGGGACTCATATACTCAATTCAAAGCTATGCTTATTTCTCTTTCGCTGCATCTCATATTACTTATGTTTGAGCTACTCGCTTGCGACAAACTCAGCTCAGGACGTCATCTATGGGTATTAGTGTTCATACCGTTGATTTTTGGATCAGTGGCCAGCGTGGGCGCTTGCGTTTGGGCTGTTAAACATGACCGTTCTTTTGAACTGGAGCTATTTTTAGCAGTTAATGCATTGCAGTTCGTCTCATTACCTCTTAAATTAGACCAATTCGTATACTGGAATTGGGAAGTTGTGTTTGTCCCCATGTGGATTGTGATCTGTCTGAGCTTAGTCAGTAAGTTTTAAGCATTGAAAATTGTTCCAAAAAAATTTTAGTAAATGGAAACGTTTCAGGTGTGCTTTACAATGTAATCTTTTGCGGTATTATGATGCGTACACCAGAGATATCACTGCAACAAAAGAAGGCTGCACTCAATGCAGCGGTGGGAAATATTTGCACTGTCTTGCCATTGCTCTGTTTTCAAGTATGACGTATAATTTATAAATTTCTTTATATGTATCTAGATTCAACTCGTATCTCGTATTTATTTTTTTAGGTGGTGATTTGTGATAAGCTGGAAGGGGAACTGAAGTTTCCCTATATTGTTGTATTCAGCCCATTGATGGTATCTATCTTCGCATTGATTGTATTGAGCTTTAGTGCAAAGGGTGGAAACAAATGGTGGTTTGGCATACGCAAATCTTTCAGTCAGTTTCTTCTCTCGGCTATGCCTTTCCTACAAGAATACGGCAATATATCTTATCACACTGATCGGTCTGCGGCTGCTCAATCGGTTCCTCTGGACACCTCTACCAGCACATTGCATATGGGCGACTTTAATAAGCATGACAAGAAAAGCAAAAAGGGAGCTAAGAATGATAGTATGAAGCCGGTTGTACCTATCATCAGTATTGATATGCCCGATTAAGTAAATTGCCCAAAAAACAATGCGCTTCAACATAGCTACTCTAGCTAAGCTTAAGGGAACTGAAACTATTAGAATTTAAATTATATATACATAGGTACATAAGTAAATAATGATGCTATAGGTGTATACATAAATAATAATGCTATAGCGTAGATTATCATTATTTAAGCAATTTTTTTTAAACCTACAGATTTTGCAGAAATTATTAGATAATAACTCAAAAAAGCACACTTTTACA
>NW_016203229.1:0-2326 GCF_001687245.7 Rhagoletis zephyria
AAAGGGCGAGAATACTAGTACAACGAAATTTTTTGGTTACTTTGTTTTGAGTTTTCGTAAGAGCAAATACTTTTGATGGAAAAATTTGGAATTAAAGAACTTTGACTTCGCTCCACAATTCATAACGCATTGATGATTTGATACAAGTAAATATCCTCTTCCACAAAAAGAAAGGCTGCTTCTTTTTCCAAATGAAACTTTATTCCGCAGTTGACCAGTCCTCTAATACGCAGATCACTAGATGACTACTTTGAGTTAATAAAAAACAGCAAAAAAAAAAATAAAAATAAAATAACAAACAATTTTTTCCGCATTCACAAAAAAGTTGTTAACGATCTTTGATCTCTTTCAAGTCTTTAAACGCAGAAAATTGTTTTTATTTAGTTTAAGTAGTCTGTGGTAAAATTCGCTGCCTACTTGGTCTCGTTTTTTTTTTGTTTTCTTGTAGAGTATTTATTTGCCACGAATGGCGCACAGATAAATGCAAGAGAGATTTCAGAACCAAGGTGGAGTAAAAAAAACACACACCGATTCGAATAACATACAACTACATATCCAATGTTAGCTTGCCTTGGCGAGGGTGCATAAGTAAGCCTTTGAAAATTATAGAAAATAACGTCGCCGGCTTAATTGGCAACCGCACTAAAGAAATAAGGAAAAAAAACCAACGATTTTCAAGAAATTCTTCTGCAAGCAGGTTTAACTATTTAAAAAGCAAAATACTAAAAGTATTGAATTGCTCAAAGCTATAGGTTTACATTCGTGGCAGTCCCGTGAAATCATTTATATTCTTCAGATATTTTCCACTTAATAGACTTCTGTACTGTAAGTTTAGAATCCATAAGAGGTTAGTAGAAAGAGTGGTGGATGCTTAAAATGAAGTTCTGTAGGTAGCTGTTGTCCGCTCCAATGCCATTCGCGTTAGTAAAATGCGACCAGAGTCGATGAAACATTAGTCTAGCGAAAGCAGGTCAGCTAAGAAAGAGCACCTCTTTATCCACCAAACAGCTACGTCAATTGTGGTCCAAACGGTTATTAAGCACGGCATGGGTTCCTGTCGGACAGCGCTCAGTAAGAACTCCAATCAGAACTTAGATTTAGTGATTGATTGCATGTTGGGATTATCGGGGAGCAGTCCACCGGATTCCACTGGAACTTCTAAATCCTCACTGCCGGAAGAGGCGACTTCAAGGGTACCCTGATTTGTCAACTTCATTGTGTCTAACCTGGAGATCAAAGGAGAATTATTGCCTTCTCCAACTTCGACATATTCTTGATTAAATTTTCTTTAACTCTGTTATTCAGGCTGCAGATTTCCCATTCACACATTGGACAATGTTTGCAGAGAAAGATCCCATCGGAGTAGCAGTGGTCCGAAGTACTCCGCTGATTCCAACAGACAAATCTGCGACTAAATTTGAGAACCCCTGCATACAAACATACAAGATGTTCAGAAGCTTTCCTCTGACGATAGTAGAGAAGTACGAGAGCTCGTGGTCGCAGATTTTTAAGATTCTACACTCATTGACTATTAATTGTTTATGAAGAAATGGGTGCTGAGAGATTATAAAGTTAAGAACTCATCGACACTAATTGAACAAATGCCTTCTTGGAAATCCTCGAGAATTTGTGTTGTACTATTTGGAAGGCATCGAAGGATCTGAGGAACATTTGTTTTCGTTGCTATTATTATTTTTTTCTTTTTGTACGTAGTTTTCTTGTTTTGCTTTGCTTTTCCTTTCTTTTCGGCTCTTCCTTTGTTGGACCATATTCCGGCTAAGCTTCAATGGCAATAGCGCTCCTATAACGCGAGCACAATCAGGTAATCTTTGCTTTTTCCTCAGCATTTTGTATCGCATTTGTTCTGTTGAGCTATGCACTCCAAGGATAATTTCATGAAGCAAAAAGGGAATTTATTCTCTCTGGATTGAGAGGTAACAAAGGTGCAATAATGATGCTGCTGAGTAATGTAGGTCCTTTCGACAGGGTAAAGTTATAATGTATTTTGAAAGGAATTTTGGCAAGTCAGTATCGGTGTTGTGCTTTTCGCGTTTTTGGTAAAAAAATTACTTAATTTTATCGTAGGTCACCAAACCGTATTTGGCAAAGGATAACCGGCCACTACTACATGATTTCTTCATCTAGGAGAAACAACGAAGAATTTTTGTATATTTTTGGATAAAATATTTTCTGGCCGATGGAAGTGGACAGTAACCACTGGACACCTAGGAGAAAAGCTACGATGAAAATATAAAGATCAGTTATGTAATATTCACTAAGATGAAGGCGCTTCAAGAAAATTACTCCAATACCAACCGGGTTCATT
>NW_016203230.1:0-2326 GCF_001687245.7 Rhagoletis zephyria
ATGACGTCCGCCAGCTGTTTTCTTGAGGTCAAATCGATTTCAACCCGCATTTTTTCTGTGCATATGCCTTTTTTACCTGTTTATGTGTCGTCAATAAAAAAGTGCGCCACGCTAGTGCTTCCAAATGTTCGTGTAACTGTGTTTGTCATTCTAATTGCCGCTCTCTCTCACACTCTGTTGCGTGTGGCTCTCCTCCTCCTCTCTGCTGTCCTTGATTGTGTTCAATTTGATCGTCTCAATTGGCCCGTCAACCTTGGCGGAGGACTGTCCATCTGATGATGACGATGATGGCGGTGGTGGTGATCGTCGGCTTTCGCTTTTCGGCAGTCTATCTGTTACCAGTATATTGCCTCTACGGACGGTCCTTTTTGGCGGCTGCTGCTGATTGTAAACAACAACGACTTTTGGCGGGCGACAGAGAGATCGATTTTTGTTGTTGCTGCTGCTGTTCTCGTTCACCAGCATAAACTGCCAACTTTCCACCAATTTAAACTATGGACGTCTGCGAGTTCCTCGCCGAAGATGACCTCGTGGAGATCGTGCCCACCTTCAAGTACGAGAAGCAGCTCAACCTGATCACCGGCGACTTTGGCCCCTTCTGGCCGTCCATTCCGGTGAAGGTGCCGATGTGGCTGGCGATCAACCTCCACCGGCAGAACAAGTGCAGCATCGTCTCGCCCAGCTGGGTGCACGCCCTGCCGCGCATTCAGGAGCAGCAGGAGGCGGAGACAGCCAAGCTGCTGCCGCCGCCGGATGAGCATTGGAAGGAGACGCTGAAGCTGCTGGAGCAGGAGTTCGGCCGAAGCATCCAGTGCTCTGACCTGAGCGAGCGACGTGAGGCCATCCTCAAGAAGTCGGTGCACCTGATGTTCGATGATGCGCGCGCCAACAGTGGCATGTTCCTCGGCGACATCACCCTGGACAACGCCACTCCGGCGGAGCTGTTTCTCATAAAGAAGCTCGTCTCAAAGGGCTTTCAGAGACTGCAAGAGCTGAGAAGAACTGCAATGATCGCCGCTAGTCGCAAGTATAACTAAGTACAACTTTTTGTTATTTTTTCTTTTCTACGCAAAAGCCAGCTCACACAGTCACAGCTATATTTCCTGGGTACAGCAGCTTTGCTGCANGGCGACATCACCCTGGACAACGCCACTCCGGCGGAGCTGTTTCTCATAAAGAAGCTCGTCTCAAAGGGCTTTCAGAGACTGCAAGAGCTGAGAAGAACTGCAATGATCGCCGCTAGTCGCAAGTATAACTAAGTACAACTTTTTGTTATTTTTTCTTTTCTACGCAAAAGCCAGCTCACACAGTCACAGCTATATTTCCTGGGTACAGCAGCTTTGCTGCAGCAGTGTAATGTCAATCAGTATACGTGAAGCAAATGATAATAATAAAAAGCTGCTGCTGCTGCGTCTTCTCCACTTTTTCCCTCTGCTACTGACAATCAACGTCACAGGCATTCACAAATTGAACGAATCAATTTCCTTCTAGTCGTGTCCTGGTGTGTCGTTCGCCTGAGCTACTGCTGGGAATGATTGATGCCTGTCTTCGTCCCGTTAAAGTGGAAGTGCCGTTGCTGCCGTTCAGCACACACAGCTTAATCAAGTCATCTGCAAACACCGACGCTGATTGGACGATGACAATCGTTTTGGACTTTGAGCCGCCGCCGTTTGCACAAACGGACAAATATCAGACAGGGGCACTATGCAGATCAAGTGCATCGCCAGAGTAGCAACGGTAGCCCGCCACAGAAAGAGAATCAGTTCATCTGTAGGTTGGATGCACTTCTGATGATCGTTGCTACTTTGGTGACTTTGTGACTGCTTAAAAAACCCCGCCGTCGTTGTCGTCCTCGTTTGGAACAACAAAGCACACTGTCATTGCTGAGGAGTTTGAGCGAAACGTTTTGTTTCAGTTCAATTCAACAGGTTGCTGACGACAGCACGACCAGCAGCCGAAGCAGCAGCACCTCACAACAGCCACCAGCACCACAACGACAGCCACCACGACGACCACCACTGACACTGCCCAATCGCCGGCACTTGCTGCTGGCGGCAATCGAATCAGCTTGCAATTGACTTGCGCATCGACCACTGCTGAACTCTCCGTCTGCACAAGCACCACACACTGTGTGATGCTTCTGCTGCACAGTGCACTTGTACCCAATACTCGAGAGCGGTCAGGGTAGCTGAGGAAGCGAAAGAGAGAGAGAGAGAGGGAGAGTGGTGAGCAGGTAGTGCCCACTGCTGCAGTAGTGTCACTGGTGGCCATCGTTTGGCTGCTGGGCTTCAAGACACTCTCGCTCAAGCTACTCCTCACCCTACCC
>NW_016203231.1:0-2326 GCF_001687245.7 Rhagoletis zephyria
TTTGTTGGTCGTAGTAGTTGTGTTTTTGGTTTTTGTTGTTGCTTGTGCCAAAGGAACTCCCATGGTGTTCCATAGTCTTTTTAACATTAACAACAACAGCAGGAACAGCAGGCACAGCAACAACAACGCAACCACAATTTATAAACTTTCGATGTGAGGTTGTATCAAACATCCGGAATCCTTCCGTTATGGCGAAAAAGCAAACACCCACACACACGCATGCGAATTGTTTTTTTTTGTTTTTTAGCTGCTGCTCTGTCGGGAAAGTCTAATGGAGCAACATGATGGCGTGCGCCGANTGATGGCGTGCGCCGGTTGGATGCCGGTGGGCGAAAGCGGCCGTGCGCCGAGTTGCATTCGACTGCTCTGGCCAGGATGTGAGTGTTGAAGGCAGTTTTCGGCAATGCACCTACGAACATACATAAGTATGTAGGTTTGAAGTTTACATACTACGTATATGAATATTTTTATTAGCGCAATTTCTAGGGCACCTACACTCCATAGCGAAACTTTTTCTGTTGCAAAGTGGAGTCTCACAGTGGAACGTTTCCAAATATTTTAAATACTATATGCAGCCTAGCCAGTTTGACATTTTTTGCGTAATTTTAAATGGCGCCGAAAGATTTGTTGGGTCAAATATGACCTTTATAAAATTACTACATTAGCGGTGGAAAGCTTTCCGAAGACAATTTTTAGAATTAGCGTTGCCGGTGCATTCAAGATTCGTGTTACGCATGACGTGTCTACGAAACATGTAGGGCGATAAACACGAACGACTTTTATCAAAGAATTCAAAAATTTGAATCTCATTCTGTCAAAAAGTAAGGAAAATAAATGGCCTGGGGAAATGTCAGGCCTACCTTTCTCAGAAATTGGCACACTGCCATTATACAAATTTTAATTTTTTTTTTTTTAAGAATGCATAAGATATGTATTTGGAAACTGAATGTGAAAGCATACATATGTATGCCAAAAAAATTGCGTTGCACGCATCCATGAGTCAAAAATCGAAAAAACTTTCAATATGGCTTTCCAACTTTCTATTGAAGTGGAGCACTGCAAGTTGATAAAAAGAAAATACCCAAATCCATTTTTTACGATTTCTTTACAGTTGCATTAGCCACCACTATAAAGAGGGAGAGACAAGTGCGGGCGACAAGTAAATGTACTTTTTTTTTGACGAACTGCGGCATTAAGATCAGAAAACAACTTTGCCACAGCAAAACTTGGAAATTTCTCCACAAAAAAGGATAAGAGACTGCGATATTCCAGCCAAGAGGTAACTCATATAAAATTGAGAAATACATAAGTACTTGTGTATGTATGTAGGTTTGTATGCGGGCATGCATAATGCGATATTTGCTCAAGGCTGAAAAAAATGGGGAAAATCAAATATTGAAAAAGTTTTTCCCCGTTTTTTGTTAGGTGTTTCAAACACTTTTTAGGTTGTGAACGCCAGTTGATGATAAGTGTCATCTGGCAGGTTTTTACGCAAATGAGAAACATAAATAGGTTGATGTAAACTCGCGTGAAATCTACGTTAAACGACGCTACTTGGCCAGCATATTCGACTAGTCACAGTACCTAATTCGCTAGTCCCAAGCTGGACCATAAATTTCATAATAGTTAATATCCTTAATCTTTGGTATGTCGATATTTCTACAAACCACGACGTCAGCGGAAGTAGTTGTCGAAGCGCAGACTTACAAAATATGTATATCAAAACGAGTTTTTACGAATTAATGTTACGCGCGTTGGGTATAAAAAGCTCCCGAAAAATATTTGTTTTTTACATGTTTCAATAAAAATGAACAGACAAAAAAATAAGCAATGCCACAAAGAATTGGCGGCGAAGATTTGATGAGCGTGTGTGTGGTGGTGTAGCTCGAAGACAAAGTACTAGGTGCTTAAATATAAAGATGACAGAATTCCCAAGAGGTAACGGCGCGCAAAGTTTGTCAAAAGCTGATGGCGCTCGTTTACTCTTTTGGCTGCTTGGCTGCTTGGCTGAATGGTTAGCGGGTTGTTAGCGGCTGACATGTAAGACACACATAAGCACTTATGGCATGTTGCATGCAGCAAATTGCATTACATAGTGCATGCGACTGTTACAAAAAGTGTGTATGTATGCCGGTACCATAAGTTGCTCCTCACGCTAATGGCGGCTGTGCTGCTGTGTTGCATAGCTACAGGCGCCAGTGATACGAGTATGAGGTACATATCTCATTTGTGTGAATCAGAGTTTCGACTTGTCGGATGTGCTTCCCAGCTTCCCCCTCCGTACATCATACTCGAGTGCATGTCTAGTGGGAAGGAGCTTTGTAAA
>NW_016203232.1:0-2326 GCF_001687245.7 Rhagoletis zephyria
GATTAGTAGGTTAAGTTGCGGTAACTGTCACTCTTCTTAGGGAATGTAGGGAGGCAAAATTTAGCTAGAAAAGGAAGTCTATCTTCTTGTGTACCTCATCTACTTTATCACGGGAGGGAGCCAGCTTTTTTTATTTCCGCAGCATAGAATAAATGTGGATGCCTTTGAAATCTTAGCCTAATCGGCAACCGTGCGAGAGATATTTCAGAGTAAAGGTCGCTAGAATAGGTCGTAAAATTTATTTGGCAGTTATTGGAAAACCGGACGTGCCACCTTCCATACAAACCAAATTTTTCGTACTGCATATCTACCCTGCAGTGAAAAGCCAAACCAGTTAGAAAAAATACTAGTTCATTAACTTGTATGTGCCTATCAGTTCGACAATGTCCAAGAACGTAAGCGTTCAGCGATATCTGCCTTTGAACTGCCAAAAATAAAACGCAATTACTTGCTTTTCGTACAAATTCCGGCATGGCGTCAAGTGAAGACTGCTGGTTCTGGTTCTGAGATCGCAGATTCGAGCCCGCTTGGAGGTGGTTAAGACCCTGCAGGAAATTGAATTAGTTTGAAAGTAAATTTATAAACTACTAAACTAATGATAACTAATTAAAATTCTCACTATATTACCTGCAACGAACTCATTTATTTAATATGGCGATGTCCTAGGAAGCAGTTAATTGTTTTTTACTGCATGTATTTTTAACTACTTTAAAATGCATTTGGCTTAAACAACTTCAAAGTCGGTATGTTTCGTTTGAATACCCTTTCATGCTGCAATTCACAGATGCTTTCTCATACTTCCAAGACTCAAAATGTTCTCTTGAGCAAAAAGAGTATACAAATTCGAAACATTTGCTCATTGCATTTGTGTTAAAGTAGTCTTTCAATTAGTTTATTAAAAAGAAAATTACTTGTTTCTGTCAGGGGATTTTTAAAGTTAAATCTTTTAAAATTTATGTAAAAATAATTATATCAATTTAAATAAAAATAGCAAATTTTCAAATCTTATTGCATTGCAGAAAAAATACATATGGGAAGAAACGCTTGTGCCGTAAAAACAGAACTAAAACAAATATTTTTTTTGCATTTAAATAAAAATTACAATAAAATAAAAATAAAAAAAAAAACATACAAAAAATCCCTGCGCCAGGGCTTGAATCTGTGACCTCAGGCTTACCAAGCGAGTGGTTTGCTTTATCGGACACTGCGACTGTTGGAGCGCAGCGAGTAAAAAAACATACCTATGCTCTTCAGGGGAATAAATTGGCAGACTAACAATTTGTACTACCAGTATTTCTACTAGTAGATGCATCAGGCATAGCCTGATAATTGACATCTCTTAAAACATCGCAATGTTAAAAATACCAGTCGCTTATATCGATAAAGGACAGAACGTGAACTAGTTGGTCTGAAACGCAAACTTGTAGAATTCTAGTTCACAACGAGTAGCTTTCCCTTCAGATTAGGAAAGTGTTCATGGTAGAGTACTGGAACTTGATACGGAGATATGTATGTATGTGCAATCAATCGGATACTTATTGGAGAATTTCAAGATATTTCTTCACGGACATCATGTTTTCGCTAGGTTATTATTAATATATTTATTTTTTAAGATGATAATGGAAATATGGCGAATACGACTGCCACTGGAAATAGTAACGGTGAATTGCTCGTGAAAATGTGGGACTAAAATGTTTCAATAGAAAAAAAAATAAAATTTGGCCTGGGACAAAATTCGCCGGGTCTGCTAATCGTGTAATAAAAAATTGCACTGTACGTATATCTCCTTCAAAATATGATATCATCCGCACTGTCTGCAAATAAATTTGTCACCTTTTCGGTATCCAAAGTTTTTATTTGAAATATTTTTCAATCAAAGTTAAATGGAAATATTAAGCACTTTTGTTATTTCATGCGAACTGCGAAAACACTCTGCATGAATTTAACTAATTTCAACTCAACTCTTTTAGAAGGAAGTTTAAAAGCGCCTTTAAGTCTTTAATGCACAACTTTTTCAAAGCCGCAGAGTAATTAATTTGTCGACTTTTTTCGCACACGTTTCCTCACTACTAATACTTACAACTTTTCATTAGTTTCACTTCGATTATAAAGCTAACTTTCTATAAAGTTCAATACTCCACCGCTATGAAAAGCAATTAAACCCTTTCGCTTTGCTTCCTTATTGTAGCCTGCAAGCCAATAATGATAGACCATTTTTCAAATGAAAAGTTTATTTATTACTTAATTTTTTTCTTCTAAGCTTTCACAGTTGATTTGCAGTCTTCACAGCAACCTAAGTAAATAAATATGTATTTACGCTTGTAGT
>NW_016203233.1:0-2326 GCF_001687245.7 Rhagoletis zephyria
GTGATGAAGGAAAAAAAAAACACAAAATATGTATGTATATGTTGAACTTTAAAAAATAAAAATTAAAAAACAATAAATGAGTGAAATGATGCATGCGTGGCAGATGGGTTAAAAGTCTATTTTTTTAAGCAGACACAACACTTAAAATTACATAAAAACAATAAAGTTGAGCTGTAACACCATTTGTTTATTGGAAAACCATTTGCACTGATATCAAAAATAATTTCCTTTTTAAAAATATGCAGTTAGTCAGCACCAAACAATAGCAATAGACAAATTCAAGAGAACCAAAGTAAAAGCAGCAAATAAGTATATATGTAAACCAGGGACCGTAACAGTTACGATATTAATAATAAAAATCATAATTTAACAGTTAAAACTGGATTTCAATTTTTCCGATCAGATTTAACCGTTATTTTATGATTTTCATTTTTTCAATGATATCACAACCGTTATTTCCAGGCTTAATATTTTAGATCATAAAAGATTTAAATGCAGTCTCCATAATAACGTTTAAAAGTGATCGGAAAAAATATAAATCCAAAATATTTATTATTTTTGATCGAAAAAAAATAAAAATCACAAAATAACGATTAAATTTAACCGGAAAAATAAAGATCACATCTTAACGATTATTCTTGATGGAAAATAATTCAAATCAAAATATAACGATTTTGCAATGATCTAAAAAAAAATCCTGTTATTTAACGGTCCCTGTAAAAATTCAATATTTGTAATAAGCAAATAAGAATACTTATAGCACCTTATTCATTAAATCATAACATTAGCTGTACACAAATTGAGGCGGGTCAAATTTGAATAGGTGTAGGTAAGAAAAAGCACACTTCTATGATTCATTACGAACTCTAAATAAAAATAAAAAAAATATGCATACAAAACTTTAATTTTTGAGTTAAAGTTTGAGATCAGTTTTGTCCTTAACCAGCCTTTATATATGGATACACATACATATGTACATATGGCTACTAAATACAAAAGTTTTGCAATACGGCTGCGTCAGTCGATGTCAAATCGATCAATGGTTGGAATCGACCATTTTTGATTTGGATGAGTTTTGATCAAAACTTTTCCTTTATCATATAAAAAAATAATTTTTTTTAAAGTTATGCAAAATTCTAAATTTGATAAATTCTGGGACTTTTTCTAATTTTTTTTATTGTGTCTTTTTACGTTTAAAATTTCGAATTTTTAATATACTTTTTTATATAACCCCAAATTTTACCTTTAAAGCGAGATCGAAACCATTTCTGTAACTATATTTGTATTGGAGATATTCAAAAATAAACTTGCGAAATCCCAGAACTTGTGAAATTTTGAACTTTCGAAAAAACAAATGCGTTTTCTTTTGTTATAGTTAAAAGAATTGTTCTGAGTCACTCGCGTGATCCTAAGCCCCTAGAAGTGCCTCATTTTCTTTCAGCTTCGCTTACACATGCGGCAACTGTGGAAAGTGACAGAGCTCATCTCCTAATGTACCCAAGAAGTTTCAGTCCAGCAGTAGTTAAATACTCGGTGCATGCTCAGGCGCGGTAAGCTGGAGCTTTGACATGGTGGCTATTCTTGACTTTGGCCGCATTGTTTTTCATATCTTCATCTCTATGGCTTCAGGCAGGCAATGCTCAGTGTCTCACTTAGCTATGACTGTATTCTGTGTGTCGAAAAAGGCGCCTTCTAAAAATACGCTCGATTTGAAAACACAACATTTATTTTTTTGGTTATCGAGCCGAATTTTAAAACAACCACGGCCGTGTCCTAATCATCAAATACCCAAACTTTGTTTCTTCAGTCAATGAGCCATCAATTTACTGGGTTTTCATGTTTTGGTTTATCCGATATGTCTCGGATATGCCTGCCCAACTTTTACTTACATAGATCAGTTTTAAACCACTTTTTAAAATTGGACCTCGGATGCATTGTATCCCTCGTTATTGCAATTTTAGGGAACTACTTCGTCAGCATATCATCCTTAGGAGAGCCCTTTTCGACTAAGTCTGTATATGAATGTGAAGAGTGGTAAGATCTAGAAGAACTTAAAAGGTTGCAGTTGGACAACTTCGCTATTGGAAAACAACAATCGAAATGTTTTTACGAGTATATTAAAATTGTATACTACAAAATAACGGGACTTTCCGTTGTTTGTCAGCTTTTTCCTTTTGTGAATTAAATAAACCTCGTCAGTAACCCTAGCTATCTCCGCAAAGGTATTTTCAGATGAAATTATGCCATAATTAATTAACTTATTACCAAAATAATCATTGCATTTTCGCCAAAATATGCATTTTGTGTCATAATATGCATTTGCATA
>NW_016203234.1:0-2326 GCF_001687245.7 Rhagoletis zephyria
ATGCATGAAAATCCTAACCTCAAAAAAATCACCCGTTACATGCATGCCAAATATTTACGTATTTATGAGTTGCAACATAAAAGCGGTTCTTGAATTTTCTGCCTAAAATATTTGCACTGATGATTCTCTAGCGGCACGTCATGTTGGTCGTGATATTGGAATATGTGTATATGTACGCATGTGCGTGTGCACTAACAAATGTATGCATATTCGGATGCGAATTATTGCTCCACAGGTTGTGTTTGTTTGTTAGTAATTATTGGTGTGTAAACAGCAGTATTCACTTTAAATTTGATAAAAGGTTCAATGCCAGCAGAATACTTGGCACATTTAAGTATGTAAAAATACATACTTGCGTGCAAAGTTATTTATACCTACGTGCATATGTATACATGGATGTATGTATTTGTTAATATGCTAAATGAAGCGTTGTCAGTAATATTATTTCAATAATTGCCGGCCGCTTATCAGTAATGCTTTCAAATAGTAGTTAAAGTTGAAATCAGTAATTTAAAGTTGAAATGAGAGAAAGAACTTTGGGAGTAGGAAATTATGGTTAAAATTAAGTTTCGAATGAAATAATGGCAAACAATTTTTATATTTAAGAGTTATGTGTGGTTATGCGATTAAGTGCAGCAATGTTTTAAAAAAAATGTATGGCAACAAATGAGAATCGAGCATTCGTATTTAGTTGTGAACTTTTACTAACTGTAGTCGGAGGAGTCATATTCAGCTGGCTTTAATTCAAACAAAAATTACATTGCTTAGCTCTCGACCAGGTCATGGGCAGTAGCGCTGTACGGCATGCCTCAGAATATAGGTTTAATTATGGTGATATTTGCTGGCGATGCAGTACTTACTTGCCGTGATAATACCACGGCATCGGATTAGTCAACTATGAAGAAGCTGAGGGTACCAGCATTGTTATCGCTTAGTATTATATGTCACACAATGTTGACACCCCATTGAAGTCTGGTTAAAAATTTTAAGTCGGACAACCTACTCATCAGATGGGACTGCAACTCCAGATACTCAATGTGGAGCGGCACAGAAATCAATACCCTCTGTGGGTCTCTTTTCGATTCTTCTTCTAACCTAGTTTTTGTAATCTATGATAAGGAAAAAATAACTTGAAACTCTCGTAAACCCTGCAACTTAAGCTAGCTCTTTTATAGATTCGACTAAAGAATCCTCTAGGAACACAGCAAATCTTTCTCCCTTCCTAAAAAAAATCAAGAAAGAGAGTGGAACAACAGCTCAAAGAGATACTAGAACTTCTCTTTACCACCCATATTCCAGTTTGTGATTTTCTTCACGACGCGGGGGGCAACAGCGAAGCGACACCATCCATAAACAACGTTAAGGAAATTACCACACGAGAAGAGATTGCATGTGCAATTAACAGCTTCTCTCCATATATATCTCGAGTCCAGGTTTGAACTTTCGGCAAAGAAACAGGCCTGAAAGTCTTCGATGCGGTACCAGCTGGTCGTAGCAGATGAAGAGAAAGGCATTCTGTGAAGCACATAGTTTCAATTAGAATTACCTAATGCGCGGTGTTTGACACAGAAGAGAAAAAATGAAGTCCTATGTTGAGCTCGGCCAAAACCGTTCAAGTGGTTTTAGTGCCAATCGAGAAGAAAGATCTACTGAAACCAAGTCTAAGCTAGTCAAAGAACGCTAAGCTCATTTTATTTCGGTTGCCTGGAATCTCGTCTCTAGTAGTATAGAAAGTAAAGAGAAAAAAGACGGAATTACAGATGAATCTGAGTCCGTTTCAGAAACCCGGAAATCTACTTGGACTTTTCGAGGCCAACAAGGACGAAATGCTCAGCGAATCGGACTTGCAAGGGAGCACGCTTACGGTGGCCTGACTATAGCAAATGAAATTGGATTTTGTAACTGACCTCCAAAACGTGGTAATTTTTTGAAACTAATAAGAGTTAATCTCAGAAAATCATTCTCTTGGAAAATTTTTACTTTTTTCAGTCTATTCCATTTATAGTCCACAAGCTCTTCAACAAAATTTTTCCCATATGAGCCACATGTTGCATCAATTTGGCGACTACTCAGCAATAAGCATTAACTTTTGGCTCTTTTGGCCCTAAAAAAATAATGCCCGAATCAGCGTCTGGACTAAAACAAAAACCATGGCAAAACTTCTAACTTAACTATAGTGATTCGAATATCATTTGAAAGATACACAAATGCTATACGTGTATATTCGTACCGTGGGAAGGAAAATAAAACTAGGTGTACGTTATGATGCCAAAAAACAAAAATGAAATTCAATATTTTCTAAATGTGCATATGCCAGCAAACCGGC
>NW_016203235.1:0-2326 GCF_001687245.7 Rhagoletis zephyria
CTTATCTGGAAGCTTCACTGAGGTCCTCTTCTCTACCGTTTCTTCTGCACCTTTTCAAAAGCTACAGCTATGATAGGAATTATTATTGTCCAGTTCTTCTTCTTTTTGTTTAGCGCTGTAGCCCCCTTAGCAATTTTGAGGCAATATAGCGCGCAAGCCATTTCTCTTCTATGCCAAATGACGTCAATTGGAAATGCTTAGAAAAGCCAATGGGTTGCCGTGGTAGTTTTTACTGGATTTCCAAAAGTCTTCTAACTTTCCAATAAAATTCGGCAACGCGTTTCCTTTTTGTTAGCAGTTCAAGCTCTTCGCAATTAGGTATTTCGACTTCTTTTATTTTACAGCTCACATACAACTTTTATATATAATTCTAGTGTCACGTTATTGTTCACGATGAACTCCGAAACTGACTATCCAATTTGCTTGAAATTTTTTACGTAGGTAGCTTAACACATCGATCATACTATATAGGACCAATGACCTATCTATTCGAAAAAATCGTATTTATGGTTCGATTTGCTTGAAATTTGGTACGCGGGAAGCTTACTGCCTGTACATATTAAAATATAGATACCTTTTTTCCGAATTTTTCCTACTGCATATCTCTGGGAGTGTTGATGGTAGAGTTCTGGAACTTCGTATGGAGATATGTATGTAGTTGAAATCAAGCCCATACTCATAGAGAGAATTGGGGCTATTTGAAAAGGAAGCGTGAATGTATTTACAATTCTTCTGTAGGTGTGTTTGTGACTGAAATCCTCCTAAATAGTTGTACGGATTTTAACGAAATTTTTTATGTGTGTTTGAGTGGGCATCTAGGTGGTTTAGTTTCACAATCTATAATCTGCCAGTTGGCGCTGTAGTTGAGTTATTACTATTAAGATCCGATACTTTTGCATTAACGTGCTGCCAAGTGGCGCTGGAGTCGAGTTATTATTAAAAATAGCCAATGGAAAGTTTTAATTAAAAAATTTATTCCGGTCGGGACGAAGTTCGCCTGGTCTGCTAGTACATATATATGTCGATTTGTTAAAGAGTCTCTCAGGTGTAAGGTTCGAATGGTGAATATTCCGGAAAACTGACAGTCTCTTTTTGGCCCTTGTATACTGTTTAAATCCGAAACACTCGAACCGAACTTTCCTCATATTACGCATACAATATGATCGATTTGGATTCTGGCCTTTCGATCTGGATACGAATTCTGTTATGCTGAGATTTAGTACCGGTATTTTTCGGACGCTAGCAAAATCCACTTATTCGCACTCGCATTCATTGAAACAACTCTTTATCTCTACATCTAGTCCATTATTATTATTTTACGGATGTCTAATTGTAATTTGCAAAACACTTGCAACTGTCCGATAAAGTAATAAAATCTAATTTACTCTTGGGGATGTGCGTGTACGCATGTAACTGAATTTATGAAATGATTATTAACGAGATACACGATCAGTGCATCGGCAATGTTTATGCGAAGCAATTACAATATTTGATTGTGTTATTTTGGCGAAAAATAATCCTGCGGCCGCAAAATTTTACGCTTTTGCGATTGTGCGATTTTGGCACCAAATGTGACAACATAAACAAATAGCAAACACACAAACACACACACACACACACTCGCACATGCAAATTCACTTAAATGAGCACATGAACAGTAATATCCTGTGCCTTAAGGCAAACAAATATGCAGCTAAAACTAAAACACAAACAAAATGCGCATAATTACGCAAACATGTCGGCAGTAGAGACGCATTGTGTTTTGTACATCGACCACCTGCTGAGTGTCAATACAACGGGTAGGAGGGAGGGAGGGAGGGAGGGAGGCGCGCGTCCAAGCATTTAAATATTTGGTAGTTGGTAGTTGCACTTGCGGGAGAACAAAGCAATTAACACCAGGACACCAACTGAATTTTCAATGCGCCACAGCCGACAAATAAATAATTTTACTCCCCCACAAAAATGTGCGCATGGTCATGGATGTGTGATGCACAAAATCTCTATGGGATCGGAAATGGCATTGTGTTTACAAATGAAGTTGGATGTATTGGAAGTGTTCCCATATGTCAGGGGCAATCGGTGGCATACCATACATACACATACTTATAAACATACCCATGAAACATTTTTGTTTAATTTTAGTTTGAGATGCGTTTGAGAATCAGTGCTTTTTTTTAAATCTCAAAAGTTAGTTTTCAAATGCATCTGAAAAAATAATCGTTGATAGCATTCTCAAAGGATAATATCGGAAAAATCCTTTCTCTTTAGTCTTTTTGTGTATCTCGGGCTAAGGAGATCTCTCGCTAGTCGATTTGTATGGTTCATT
>NW_016203236.1:0-2326 GCF_001687245.7 Rhagoletis zephyria
ATGTAAATATGTATATGTATTGTACTATGCACATACATAAATATGTATATATGATTATCCACGAATAAGTAGCCTTAGTCTATATACACACAAAAAGTAACAGAAGCCATTGTTCATAAAATAGAAAAACTTTCTCTAATTTTAACGAATTAAAACCGACTTCCTTGACTTCCTCGTCACAGCTACAAATGTGTGTACATACGTTTCTTAAACTGAATTACATATTTCATACATATGTATGTACATATGGATTTTGCTGCCTGCCTATCATGTATGGATGTACATATGTATACACTCGCTTGTTGCCTTGTTGTTGTTATGGTAGTTTAATCTCATTATTTAAATCATGAAACGGTGCCTAAACTGCCAGAAACAGACGTACATAACTGTTGAAAATAAAAAAGCAAAACTGCAAAGTAAACTTTGTTAACGAAAATCCGCAAAATTAAAAGGCCAACAGTTACGACAGTAACAGTTATTTTTCGGTTCCCGATGTTGTAATTTGTTGCTGCTGTTTGTAGTTTTGGTGTTTAGAAACATTAATGGTGCATACAAATGTACATACATTTTGCATTAAATCAAATGTACTATATACATATGTAAGTATCGACGGATGTGTGGTGTGGACACCTACGCGCAACTATTGTGCAGATATAAACTTAGTCCACACCTTACATAACCATCAATATGCCCAAGAGCTCGAAGAGGAATGTGGTTGTAGTAAGCCGTGGTTACAAAACCTATACTCAATTGGGACAACGAATAGTGGCATGCCGTTTCTTCAGGGGCATGCGCTGCATATATGAGAACCAAGAGAATCAGAGGAGCCGATCCACAAAGAAAAAAATTTTTTGCGTAATATTAGAAAGAAGGATCTTTATATAATAAATGCGGGTTCTTACTGAAAAGTTCATTGCGCCTACGTGAACCGCAGAAAATAGCAGAGACCGAAGAACGATTCAAAAGCAAAATCAAAATGAGAACAAAACGGTCGAGAACGTTATCAATGGGAATTATATAAGAAGAAAATCCTGTGGAACATTCCCAAAGAGATCAAAATGCGAACAATACCTTCGGTAACTTTTCTAAGAGAACGCAATGGGACCAAAAGTCTCCGGATCGTTTTGGCAAAAAATAAAATGGGAACAAAAGTCTAAGGAACTTTTTCTCGAAGAATAATTTGGGAACTAAAGTCTCAAGAACTATTCGCGATGAATGGAAGCTAGAAGGAAATTTTTCAAATAGCGTCCTATTAGTCTGAAATGTTTGAATATTAAAATTGATCGAAAAAGAACTGAAAGAGAGTAATGCAAATAAAGTCAACGAAAAACTTAAGACACGAAATTTGTTGAAATAATGCAGCTTTCCTCTTCTTTCTTCTTAGAATTAATAGAATAGTTGATTCTCACTGAAACGATTTTTCATCCCAACTTTTGTTCCCGTTCTGTTCTCTAGCGGAACATTCCCCAGACTTTTGTTCTTATTTGATCCCCCTTTTATTCTTGACACTACATTTTGTTCTTGGGCAGAATATAAAGGGGAATAAAAAAGCTAATGATATAAACAGACTAGCCACCGAAATGTGAATTAACGAAGTGGATATCTCTGTGGAGCGCCCGTTCAGTGAAGATAGACCTCTCATCAAGGTAACTGTGGCCGAGGTTAAACCATTAAAGGTCGGACGATCTGATGTAGTAAGGATTCTTACCGAAGTCTTCACAGAACATTCAGTTATTGCGTCTCTGGTACTTACACTCTTACTACTAAATAAACTAGGCTGGCGGACATAGCGAAGGTGGAACTATCGGACCTTATCAATCGCGCAGGAGGATAGAAAGTCTTTCAGTATTGTATGGAACTCCGGTTATAAATAGGTATGTGGCTGCTTACTGACGGTTGTCACAATGGGCAACTATGTCTGCGAGTGAAAGTGTAGACTCTATTCCAAGCCACATTTTGACACAAGTCGAATTAAGCGGTTATACCTAATCAGCTCACAACTGTCAACAAATATTGGCCTAAATGTTTATATGTACATAAGTGGACAAGTCGGTTAGCACACAAATTAATAACGCCAACGAGCGCAACGGTACACAAAAATTAACGACTAGTCCGCAAAACGACTATAATAAATTTTGACTTTTTAATTTGCTTTGTTTTGCTTTGTTTTTTTTATTTTTATTTTTTGCAAATCAATGCGCCTTTTTATTTGTAATATTTTTTTTAATGTTGACTACATAGATGTGTGCCGAGCGATTTGTGTGCCACATATCGGCTGGCAGCACAGCAACAGTGCAACGTTAACGAATTGACTTCACACCAACCG
>NW_016203237.1:0-2326 GCF_001687245.7 Rhagoletis zephyria
TTACCTCTCAGCAAAAGCTGGAGCAAATTTTTGTTATAATTTGTTAAAACACCTAAGATAAAGATTTCTTTGCTCATATAATTATCATGTGCGATATGGTCACCATAGGTATCATAGACGATCCACTATGTAGAACGTGTTTAGAGGATGAGGATAGTACAAAATGTTTTATCTGCCTCTGTCCGGCCTTCGCCAGACTCAGACGGTACAATTTTAGGTCGGATATACTAAGAATAGACAAGGTAGATCTTTTCCCCCTCAACAAACTGTTAAAATACAATAAGGAGTCTTATAAGTTTGCAGAGGAGCAATGAGTTCTCACCCTCACCTATATATCCTCTTAATCCTGTCTTAAGTACAATGGGAAATACTGCCCCTGAGTGCGTTGGAGAATTTTTTTTTTGGTTTTTCCCGTCACCCACAATTCCATTCCATTCATCTTCAATAAAACTCCTAGAATGAGGAATCTTTGGTCTCTTACGCCTGTGTTCAGTTATTTAGTCGCGCGACCAGGCAGGCCCCAAATGCCTTAAATCGATACTTTCTTCTGGTTTGGATTACATTTAATTTAAGGTTCGTCTAGAAAACATAAGATTTTTCAAGCACTTGTTTGTGCCTAATCCATTCTAAATATCTCTGATGCAATGATGCGCCATATCAGTTTAGCGATGGTCGAAAACTGGAAAGAAATTGCTCTATACTATTCTTATCGTGCAAACGAGATGAGCACAATGAATTCCCATAATTAGTTTTATCCAAGTTTGGAACTCTTTTGATACCTGCTTGAGAAGGAATATCTCTGCTGCCTAATCGGGCCTTTTCGGTAAAAACTTGATTATTTCTTGAGTAGCGGTAGTTTCCGCCAAACTTGTCCCTATAATTGCCTTCGTTCAAATTTTACGCTCCAAGGACGCGCGATTCGCCGATCTATGGGATCGTCCGTCGACCCGCAAGAGCTCAGACTTTGCAACGAAATAGTTTCGACGTACTTTTATGGACAAGATTCGAGGAGATACTTAAAGAAGAAAATCTACTATCCAAATACCTGGCAGGTCCATTTCCATTTTCAGTGTTGGAAACTAAGTTTTTTTTTTACCGATAGCACGTGTATCTATCCATTGCTCCCTTGTAGGAAAGCTAGTGGCAAACTTTCTTCCTGATGAGGCTCAATGCAATGCTCTCTCAATCTTTTAAACAACTCTCTTCGCGCGGGGGGACTTTGATACAATGAAAATCATTATACTTAGTTGTCAAATCCATGGTAGAAAATCAAACAAACCTTTAAAAAGTGCAGAAAAATAAGTGAAGGTCGGTATGACGAAAGATTTGTATACACAGAGTATCATAGCAGAGTCCAAATCTAAATAAATGGTTTTCCAATACTTTCCGAAAACTTCCAGCTTTCTATTTTCCTTCAGACAGAGTAAAGTTTTTCACGTTAGTTTCCTATCCAAGAGTCACTTATGTATGTATGTACGTGGCAAGATTTAGGCTTTTCTTTCTAAGCACCAAAAGTCTTGTTCAGCGCTTGCCTTGTATACAGATTTATTTCTATTTAGCTTAGACACAGAATTCCATTAAAATTTTCCAGACAAATTCATTGCATCGATGTCTCATTGGGATGGTTCTAATTTCTATGACAGTGTTGTTGTTGCTAGAAGGTTGTATGCTAACGAATGTTACTTGCATGTGTGGCTCTATTGTGTTTTAGTACTCGACCCGTACTTCCAATTTGCTGTACCCTTACCACTTTTTGAGTTCGCCACGTTTGTATTTTCACTTTCAATTTTCATATCAAATTTTTTCAAGTAAATTCATCAATTCCGGTTTTGAGTATTTTGTGGTTGTATGGTGCACTTTTACGTTTATTTGCATTAATCAAGGCCACTTTTTGAAATGGAAGGGTGGAAAGGAAGTGCTAGAAAAAAAATATGCAATTTCTATTTGTTTTTGTATTTGGGAGATGCTTGAGTTTCGATTTTTCAATCATTAATTAATTTTTGCTCAATCTCAAAATAGGACACTCACTTACATACGTTATTGTTAATGCAGGTCAGGAATTACTACACCACAAAAAAAAAGTATTGACTATATAAGGATTCAATTTCTCATTGGTAAGGAAAATAAATTGATAGGAGGGGCGCTTGTTAATAACCAAAAAAGTATGTAAATAAATGGAAAGTAAAAATTGAAATGAAGGCAACGAAACAAGCAAAACAAGGTAGCAGGAAGCTATTCATATTGTTGAGTGCTGCCACACTTCACCGAAGTGCTTCGGGCTGGGTGGGCGTCAGAGGTTGCAGTGAGAAAGCACCTGAGAAAATAA
>NW_016203238.1:0-2326 GCF_001687245.7 Rhagoletis zephyria
GGTAGCTTTCGGAAAGGTGAAAATACGTGCGCCGGGTATTTAATGTTCGAACTTAGACTTTCTTACTTGTTCAATTGAAAATTGTGCAAGATTTCGCTGATGGTAATCTTCTTTTAACTAGCGCAAACTCTGTGTCGGATTTGTAGTTAGACTTCTTACACCGTCGAAACTGTACTGAAACAAGTTAAATCGACCTAGACCAGATATTTACCAAAATCGTAAAAGAGACCGGCGAGAGAATGATCGGCACACTTTTAACATGCGACTTGTAGAAAAAAATATCGATAACAAAATCGGTAAAATATCGATAACAAAATCGATTACAAATTCAATAAAAATTTCGATAGCAAAATCCATAATACTATTGGCAGCAAAATTGATTAGAAAATCGATAAAAATATCGGCAACGAAATCGGTGAATAATCGATGAAAAAACGATAACAAAACCGATAAAAAGATCGGTTAGAAAATCGATAAGAATATTGATTAAAAAAATCGATAAAAATATCGATAATTAATCGATTACAAAATTTATAACAACATCTATAAATCGATAACAAAACTGTTAAAGATATCGATTATATCGATAAGCCCCGAGAATCCCGAAAATTTCTAAAATCCCAAAATAATTCCCACATTAACTCTTTAAACGCTAGTGTTACATATATGTCACGCTGGAATTTCACAGACTAATAGTGTTGTTATAAAAACTGTTATTACATAACAAAGATCCAAGAGCGTTACATATATGTTTCAGCTCGAACAGACACCCCTTTATAGGGGTCGAAACTTTTTGTTATAGGTTTTTGTACATATCCTCACTTTTAGTATCCTCCAAAATTTGGTTCCTCTAAATTTCCTAATTTTGCTTTCGTGTTTAATGAGTTAAGCCTCTGTGTTCCTCTATCTTCATCCTTACTTTTATCGGTATCCTCATCTTCATCTTTTTGTTTATATTTATCTTTGTTTTTACTTTTATGTTTATCATTTTCTTCATCTACATATTCCCCTTCACCTTTGCCTATATATAAGTAAAGTGTTTAAATTTACCTTAGTCTTCCTTTTTGCCTTTATCTTTGCCCACCTTTATTTTTGTTTTTATTTTTACCTTTGCCTTTATACTTTTCTTTCATTCTTGTATTGGTCTTTTCTAAGTGTTATTGTTTAGCCTTTTATTATTTCCAATGAATTTGCCAATTTACTCCCAACCAACCAATCGCCGCTAAAGAAGTTTCACTTCAAAAATAATACTTAANTGCCTTTATACTTTTCTTTCATTCTTGTATTGGTCTTTTCTAAGTGTTATTGTTTAGCCTTTTATTAGCAAGTTTTTGGTAAATTAATAACATACAATCAAGAAGCACTTGTTTCCGTCCCAACCATTTCCGTTGCACCAATTCCGTGTGCAATCTCCAATGAATTTGCCAATTTACTCCCAACCAACCAATCGCCGCTAAAGAAGTTTCACTTCAAAAATAATACTTAACCGGCGGGGTTCCACAGGGGTCCGTCCTAGGCCCACTATTGTGGAATGTTATGTATGACGGAGTATTGAGAGTTAAGTTACCCGAGGGCTCCAACATAGGAGGCTTTGCGGACGATGTTGCCGTAGTCGCTATAGCGAAAGATCTGAATACCCTTCGCGAAAAGGCAAGAACTTCAGCCAGCTTAACTAAAGACTGGCTATATGGGTCGGGCTGCAATTGGAAGAACAAGAGACGGAAGCGGTACTTATTTCCACGTCGTATCGATTAAGCTGGTCATCAAATATCTAGGAATTCAAAGCACACTTCGGTACGCACAAAGTAAGGGAGCAGCAACAGTGACGGCGTTATCAAGAATAATGCTGACCACCAGAGGGTCCAAACCAGGCATTCCCAACGCCGGCAGAACTCCATGAACATGTGCCCCGTGCTGGCAGAATTCTATAGGCAAGTGCCCTGCGCTGGGCACGGCTGGTCCAAACAAAGCCGCCGACGGCTTTTAGCAAATGTGGTCAAAGGCCAAATCCTTTACGGGAGAGGAATCAACTCTAAATACCGCTTGTGATTCTGTAGCGCATTTAGAACGGTGTCAGATGAAGCAGCCAATGTGACCGCGGGCTTGTGAAAAATTTAAGCAGAGAAAAGGCTTAAAGTGTATTAATATATGTATATCACTCTCAAAGTATCAATTTGGAATGAAACCAAAAATTTTTACGAGAAGCCTTTTTTCAAAACAATTTAACATTTATTGGTTGCAAAAAAGGTACACGTATCAGTTGTATCTGGTACTAGTATAATAATAACAAGTAAGAAAGTCTAAGTTCGGGCGGAGCCGAACATTA
>NW_016203239.1:0-2326 GCF_001687245.7 Rhagoletis zephyria
GGCAACCCTCTTCAAAATATTTTCAAACTACTACTTTCCGAAACCCCTTACCTAATATGATTTTTTTAACTGGTGGCAACCTTCCTATAGTTCAGCTAAGAAGCAAAGCTTTTCAAAACCATTTCGAGTGATACCCAGTTTGTAATAATTGATTTATTTTTGTTAAATAATTTAAATATATTTTTTTAATAGGTGGCGAATCTTTTCATAAAGGTAAAACCTTATTGCACATCTACAGTCCAATTCTTTTAGTTTGACGCCTCATTTCGGAAAATCGAAAAATTAAATAATTTGAATTTTATTTTTCAACCGGTTGCAGCTCTTTTCGAAAAATTACAACCAGTTTGCACATCTACAGACCAAGTGCTTTAATTTGNGCAACCCTCTTCAAAATATTTTCAAACTACTACTTTCCGAAACCCCTTTCATGTGTCACCTATATACCATTACCTAATATGATTTTTTTAACAGGTGGCAACCTTCCTATAGTTCAGCTAAGAAGCAAAGCTTTTCAAAACCATTTCGAGTTTGTAATAATTGATTTATTTTTGTTAAATAATTTAAATATATTTTTTTAATAGGTGGCAAATCTTTTCATAAAGGTAAAACCTTATTGCACATCTACAGTCCAATTCTTTTAGTTTGACGCCTCATTTCGGAAAAGCGAAAAATTAAATAATTTGCATTTTATTTTTCAACCGGTTGCAGCTCTTTTGGAAAAATTACAACCAGTTTGCACATCTACAGACCAAGTGCTTTAATTTCACAGCCCCATTTTGAAAATCGGGCGAACGGTACAGATCTTTTATCCTGAATAAAAAATCCCTTCGCGTATTATATATGTATATAGATTTCTCATGGAATAACTTTTATGGAGTAACGTTTTTCCGTTAAAACTTATAACTGTTATGTCCCTGATTATGAGTGCTAGCAAAATGCACAGAAACTTAAAAATTTGTATTGTAGCGGCATATTTGTTGCAGCGGCAAACTTTGAGACGCAGTAAAAATCACAGCCGTGATGAGCTAAGATTTCACGACAAATTTCTGGCAACACTGATACCATGACACATTGGTGTTTTATATTCCGTTTCCAGCCAAAGCCAAAGCACAGGCGTTGGCGGCGGCGGCGGCTACAGCGACAGCGNTCGCGTATTATATATGTATATAGATTTCTCATGGAATAACTTTTATGGAGCAACGTTTTTCCGTTAAAACTTATAACTGTTATGTCCCTGATTATGAGTGCTAGCAAAATACACAGAAACTTAAAAATTTGTATTGTAGCGGCATATTTGTTGCAGCGGCAAACTTTTTGACGCAGTAGAAATCACAGCCGTGATGAGCTAAGATTTGTGAATTTGTTAGAGTACGGCTTGACAGATTTTTCACGACAAATTTCTGGCAACACTGATACCATGACACATTGGTGTTTTATATTCCGTTCCCAGCCAAAGCCAAAGCACAGGCGTTGGCGGCGGCGACAGCGACAGCGACAGCACGGAAGCAGTTACGTCAGCAATTGTCCTTTTGACACGGCATTATCCTTCCTGCGCTTCATTTTCATTTGTCAATGAATCTATTGAACGCCAGCCAGATTAAACTTAAATATCCCATATCGAGTGCTCCCCACTGCGAGCGGCCGCCGGAAGCCTTGAGCTGTGTCAATTTTAATAAATCTGCCATATGTGAGAATTCGTCGCCGGGCGGTGGTTGTGCAAATAAGAAGCTGCTTAACGCTTGGGCGGCATATTTTCATTAGCGTGGCAACAAGTTTAATATTTATTTGTAAAATACAATCGGAAATGAGGTTAGGTTGGAGGAAGTTATTGGCGCGGAATGGCAGGCGTAGCTGAGAAAATCGTAAAAGTGTATGAGGCAGCTTTTTAATTTTGGGAAGGATATTTTATATGAATTTAATATCTTTGCAGCCGCTTACCAACGCCTTTGTTCTATGTATGTAGTTGTTGTTATATACAACTTTGATAAAAAGGTAACTTTTTTCTAGTACTCAAAATAAATCATACAAATATGTGCTTCTTGCCTCGTTGTTCCGNCTGCCATATGTGAGAATTCGTCGCCGGGCGGTGGTTGTGAAAATAAGAAGCTGCTTAACGCTTGGGCGGCATATTTTCATTAGCGTGGCAACAAGTTTAATATTTATTTGTAAAATACAATCGGAAATGAGGTTAGGTTGGAGGAAGTTATTGGCGCGGAATGGCAGGCGTAGCTGAGAAAATCGTAAAAGTGTATGAGGCAGCTTTTTAATTTTGGGAAGGATATTTTATATGAATTTAATATCTTTGCAGCCGCTTACCAACGCCTTT
>NW_016203240.1:0-2326 GCF_001687245.7 Rhagoletis zephyria
TAACCTAGACTTTTCAGGCAACTGCATGACCGGATACAAATGGGTTTCAAGTCGACGCAGACAATAACTGATACCCCAATACTTATATGAACTTGTATGACCCAATCGACTGGAAGTGGTCCGACAGATGGCCAAAGAGCTTTCTAGAACTAAGTAATAAGGCATTAACTCTTTAGACTGAAAGGCGTCTGGTTAGTTAGCAGTGTAAATCGAGCCCATCGGTTTATATTTAAAATTATTTCAAAGCTTTATCGTCGGCTGTATGGGAAATGGCGAAAGAGAATAATATATACCAGCAACGCCCAGCGCTGGCACTACTCTATAAGCAAGTGCAAAACTTTGCATGCCTAATATATATACCATTATTTTTTTAGATAGCTTCCCAGTAGCGTTAGGTAACTCAGCACTTAGCGGAGCTACCGAGCTGTTTCCCGGCAGGGTCCTACACGTTCAGACTAATCCAATGTGCGCCCATACTGACTCCCTCGTTTTAAAGTACGAAAATTCACGCGTATACTGCGAAGAACAGTTAAAACCACAGTTAACCATATGTTTACTCCTCGTAATACCTCGCAAATGCAATACCTATGTATGTATGTATGCCCCATTTGATACACTCAATGATGGTGTGCACAAACAAGTCGCGTGCACGTGATCTACTTAAGATCAAATCACTTCATATACAGCATTCCATCCAACTGGAAACAGTATCAGGCACACATTGACCATTTGGGCACCACTGTAATTAATCATATTTTATATTTGTTTTGATGGTTATTCCAAATTAACTAAGTGTTAATTTGTTTCGCTCTTTGCGCTGATTGAATTGATTGAACGTTTATAAATGCAAATCGCATACAAATATATAATATTTTTTGTTTGTTTTCATATTACAGTGGTGTACGTTGTACATACACTGCCCAGCACGCAGGAGTAATTTGTATACATATGCTTTTGTGCGCTTAAATGGGGGCAATTGAATTTATTATGTATGTTTTTTTTTAATGTGGAATGAATCAAAACGCGTGATACCCACGTGTCTGATAAATTTAATTTATGTAGTTTTCTTGGACAAGTGTTATATTTTTATACATCAATATGTTCGGATGTTTTTAGCATTCGTCCTATTAATTGAACATTGCCTGGGTTCAATTAGAAAATCTTCGTACTCGTTAGATGCTAAATAAGTTGTCGATATTGGAGTCTACGAAATTTTGAGTTCTATATTTATTTAAAAAATTTCTTGTAAGTTTCACCTGTTTCAACCAACATTAAGTAAGTAAGTTGACCATATGGCGATATCTCGCCTCGGACCAAAACTTCGCTCGGACTCCTTTTAAAAAGCTCAAAGCTTCACCGCTGAAGACAAAATATAGATCCTTCCGAATGAAAATGAAATACTTAACGGTAGTACCGGGGGGAAATCCGATAAAGGACGGTAAGGTTTAGTTCCACACTGACGCGGTATGCAAGATTTCGATACTTCCTCTTCGTAAAAAAAGATTCCTTGGAGTAGCCTGGCCGGAAGACCCCGGAATCTTCTTCTTATTTATTATTTGTCCCTGTAACCGCCTTAGCAATTTTGGTCGAGGTATCCATCTGAAACCAAGCGGATAAGACGGTTCTCCTCCTTTGGTGTGGCCCAAGCATGAATTCAGACTAGTAAAAGAAACTAAAATCTCGCAGTCAACACGTTGAAATAACTTGCACCTTAGCAAAAATTTTAGTCACGGAGAAAGGTTTTAACGGCGACTGTAAATCGTATAGGCAGTATGCTTACAATCAAAGTTGGAAGATCCAATAATGACGTGATAAAAGACCAAAACGTAAAAAGCCCGGGCTCGATACTTAGCAAAAATGCCTAAGGAACGAAGGCTTGGTTTAATAAATGTAACCAAGGAGGACAAAATGGTTATAGGAACCAATAGTAGTAGGACCAAGATTTAGAAGCGAAACTTTCAGATCGAAACACTTATCAAGTTATAAGGCGGGGAAATAATTACAACAAGCCATTTTAAAACTTTTACAGATCTTTAATTTTATGAATTTATTTGCCTTTTAAACCATTTGCTTTAATCTTAACGTTCCTTCTTCCAACAATTACAGAGTGTTCTTCAGCAAACGGCCAATCCACTACCCATAGCTATCGCCGATCTACCACCATCACCGACAGCTCCCGCCCCATTACCCAATAGCTTTCTACTCGCCAGTCCGAATCAAATTTGTACAGTATGCAAGAAAAAATTCGAAACAGACAGCAATTCGACGCCACGCATACGACAACTCACACCGGAGAATAGCACCTCGGTCGAATCGAATATCAGCG
>NW_016203242.1:0-2326 GCF_001687245.7 Rhagoletis zephyria
AGGAGAACTCCCTCTATCGTTCCATAGCTACCTTAATGCGGAACACCGGGGATGCCAAACTAAATTGCAGCCCTTGTGATCGTTGGAAATGATGGCTTTTGCGAGTTGACTTCGAATGAGTACCTCGGGCCGTCCGAAATGAAACTCCAACGAAGAGATGACAGCATTCACACTTAAGGGATGTATCAACAACGATTCCACTTTAGCACGGGCGTCTCCCTTAAGAGCTTTCTGCAAGCGGAGTAAATTCTCAACATTAGTGTATGAAAATAAATTAGTGGTTTCTTTGTAAGCAACAATAAACATTGGCCACTCTTCTGGTGAGCCTGAAAACTGTGGCAAATCCTGGNCAAGCGGAGTAAATTCTCAACGTTAGTGTATGAAAATAGATTAGTGGTTTCTTTGTAAGCAACAATAAACATTGGCCACTCTTCTGGTGAGCCTGAAAACTGTGGCAAATCCTGGATTTTTCGTACGAAAGGCTGGTTATATGGTTGTGTGTACATTTGCGAATTGTTATTTGGTGTCGGCGACGAATGTGGGGCATTAAACAAGGCGGCTGCGGCAGCATTAGTATTGGTATCAGCAGATATGAATTGAGGCGCATTAGGTTGCACGTTGATAGGCGGCTGGTGGTTTGCATTTGCCGCATTAGAAAAACCTGTGTTGGCATAGGAGCGGGCTGAAAATATGTCGGCAGAAGTAATATTAGGATTTGGAGCATTATAAAAACAAGTATTAGCAAAACTTGTTCNTGTGTTGGCATAGGAGCGGGCTGAAAATATGTCGGCAGAAGTAATATTAGGATTTGGAGCATTATAAAAACAAGTATTGGCAAAACTTGTTCGTGACGTGGAATAGACTGGTATATCGGCGGCAATGGATGTATTGGCATACATCGATGTAACAGGTGCAGTAGCGCTAACGTGGCCAGAGTCGGCAAGTGACTCAGCTATTGTTGCATCGGCGGCGGCAGTTGTTGATGCGAGTGTCTTCTTCAGACATAACCTCTCTTTTTCTGAGGCTTCTAAAGAAAGTTGCAACTTACAAATTTGCTGTTGAAGGTCTGCGATGGCTGGGTCGTTAACGACCATTGTGCGTTCCCCTTCACCTTCACTGGATGATTCGTCATTGTTCGGCATGTTTGAATTTGAAGCGGCGTTATCAAAATGTTTGCTTCTCAAATTATAGCGTGGCATGCGTAAGTTCAAGATGGCGGTTATTCACAGCAGTTTGGTGAATAAATATTAAAAGAAATGTTGCGGCGGCAATTGCAACGTGGTAAAAACGTACACGAATATACTAAGAAACTCTTTATTTCCATAAAGTAAGTGACAAAGTATACAAGAGAATCAGTCAGTTAGAGTTTTAATATCTGTAAGAATATTAATGAATCCCAAAAAAATACAAAAATATTTCAGCTCTTACTTATTCGTGTTTTTCTTGTCGGCTCTTCGTCAAAAGTGAAGCCGGAAGAAGCCATTACATATTTAAGAAATGCTGTATACTTAAACAGAGTTGTATTACAATGTAGTAAAATTATTAAAGACATATAGAAATGTATGATTTTATTAAGCTAAGTGCATATGTCAGAAACAGGTTCTTTGGAATAAGTAACTTTGATTTTCATTTTCATATATAGTGTAAAACGCTCAGAAGTGAATGGGTGGATAAAGTTTCGTAATTATTTAGTAATAGTTTTCATACATCTTCAATTTTACAGAAGAAATTAAACATTTAAGTAGGGCTGCCAGATATCTCTGTTGCCAAACCGGGACACTTAAGGGGGGGAGAGGCCTCTCGCTCCCTTCCATTTCGTTTCGACAAAAATTACGTACAAAAGGATGTAGTAAAATTTTATTTTGACAAAAAAAACATAAAAACATGAGATCATGAGATCATTACAACGCACACCAGCAAAACAAAACAATTTATCGCAACTAAAGTACAGAGAATTTTCCACAATGCATGTACCTTTTTTGTTCCTTATAAAAATACAGTTTATACTAAATACATCAGAAAACATAAAAATAAAATTTCTAAACTTTGTGCAAAACTCGGGAAAATGCAATAATTTTGCATTCAAATTCGCAACTTTCTATTCAGACTTTTTTATAAAAATTTTGAAAATGAAGTTTTGCAGCCCATAAAAATTTAGTTGATTTTTGGTATTGTTTTTACTGAGAGTATCTTCCAAACAAACTATGTTCGACATTTTTTTGTATGTGAAAAACACTGTCAGCAAAAAATAAGTAATTGCAAAAAATCAAAGAAATTGTCTGGTAACTTCAGACTTGCACTTTACTAATTGGCTCAAAAGCTACAT
>NW_016203243.1:0-2326 GCF_001687245.7 Rhagoletis zephyria
GATTATAACCCTCAGGCAGTAGAATTCTCCTTTCTGTGTTACCAAAGAAGGGGTTCTGAACCCCTTTTGCAGAGAACACCTTTCTGCGTAGGCGGCCTTCGGCCGCACTTAGGGATTATAACCCTCAGGCAGTAGAATTCTCCTTTCTGTTTTGCGAAGAAAAGGAGCTGAACACCTTTTGCAGAGAACACCTTTGTATATTTTTAATGCTTACTGGGTTATATCCTATCTTCTTTTGTCTCTCATTCTTTTGCATATTTTGGAGTTTGACAGCTGAACTCCGCCATTTAATTTGCATATGCAACCAAAGTCAGACGCGTGATTTTGAAGGTGTTTTTATTTAATGAATTGTGATGAATTGGTTAGTATTAAAGTCGTAAAGCAAGTTATAACAAATCAAGTAAAGTGTAAAGTGAAGGGGAACACAAAAATATATTGGTAAAGTGGCTAATTTAAGCAGAATAGGAGTGATAAATGTACCCTAATTTCCGAATTTTACAAAAAAGGGCATATTTCAAACCCAATTTGTAAATAAATTAGTAACCAACATTTACAAAAGTGAGTGTTAAAATATTGCGTGGACCCTTGACTACAAGTGTGTGAAATTTTTTTTTGGATCGGGCCACCCATTTGGACGGAATAGCCCGAAATAGTTGTGAGCGGTACTAAACCCCACCCATTATAACCCTCAGGCAGTAGAATTCTCCTTTCTGTTGCGAAGAAAAGGAGCTGAACACCTTTTGCAGAGAACACCTTTGTATATTTGTAATGCGTACTGAGTTATATCCTATCTTCTTTTGTCTCTCATTCTTTTGCATATTTTGGAGTCTGACAGCTGAACTCCGCCATTTAATTTGCATATGCAACCATAGTCAGACGCGTGATTTTGAAGGTGTTTTTATTTAATGAATTGTGATTAATTGGTTAATATTAAAGTCGTAAAGAAAGTTATAACGAATCGAGTAAAGTGTAAAGTGAAGGGGAATTGGTGAAGTAGCTGCTTTAAGAAGAATAGGATTGATAAATGTACGCTAATTTCCGAATTTTACAAAAAAGGGCATATTTCAACCCAATTTGTAAATAAATTAGTGACCAAAATTTACAAAAGTGCGTGTTACACTTTGACTAAAAGTGTGTGGAATTTTTTTGGGATCGGGCCAGCCCTTTGGACGGAATAGCCCGAAATAGTTGTGAGCGCTACTAAACCCCACCCGCTATTTTTTTGATTCTCCTACCTGCTTTTTGACAACTTATTTTTTAATGTTTTATGCTTCTGTAAAATTAAAAATTTGTTGGTTAGGGCCTTTGTGAATAAGGTGACGATATACCCCTCTTATAAATTTAGAAAATATCGCAGCGAAAGCCAGTTTGTTAACTTACTTATTTCCGAGTAAAGGTAAGCCTAATATTTTCCTAGATGACCTCAGCATATTGTAAAATAAACAATATAGAGACTAAACATCCGTCCTACCGATAAATCCGTCTTATCTATAAATTAGAGTTCGAACGATACTATCGATATTGAGTAAGCATCGATAATGCATGATGCAATAATAAAATGAGTTATCGGTTGGCAACTCCTCGCATGGAGGAAAGACACAAGATCACGTAACTGCCATATCTAAACAAAAGCGTCTGCGTTGTCTGGCTGTCAAAAAATTCTCATGCCCATACAATTTGTAAGGAGCATACCGAAACAACGCGGCGTCAACGCTGAGCGGTTGGAAAATCCGATTTTGACAGGGCGTTAGATATTGAAGTTGGCTGCAGAAAACGGCGAAACTGTCATTTTCGTGTTACACACAAACAAGCATATGCTTATTGTTGGTGTTATTTCAGCATTTGACGTAGCGTTGACGCTTTTGTTTAGGTATGGCACTTCGGCGCTAACGCCAGGCGTCAGAAACCGCTCCGCCCAACGCTTTTGTTTAGGTATGGCAGTAAGAACAAGAAAGTGAAAAAAGTCGATTTTTTTAGCGGGTTCTACGCCATCTTGTTTCCTTTGGAAAACGAGCGAAAAGTAAACAAAGCAAAGAAAACAACGAAAACCAAAATTGGTAATTCTCTAGGGTGGGGTAACAACCCCTAAAAAAGGTGCGGAAAAGTCGGGAGGGGTACCAAACGACGCGTTTTGGCCCCCCTTATAACAATCCGGAGGGGGGGGGGGCTAATATTATTAACCATTTAAAAGTCATGAACAAAAAACTTTTGTTAAATTTCGTTGTTTTCTATGAGCAATTACATCAACAAAGAATATATCTTAGGTTGATAAAACTATGTTTCTTTACTAAATAAGTTAAATTATATATTTTAATAGTGTTTAAAA
>NW_016203245.1:0-2325 GCF_001687245.7 Rhagoletis zephyria
GAAAGTATTAATGAATAGCAAAGATAGTTTACAATGTCTGTAAGAAATCGCTATTTACTTGTAAACTACCGCAATACTTACAAAAATTTGCCTGCCAAACACAGCTTTTTCTATTTGAAAATAATCATATAATTAGAAATAATCAAATAATTAAAAACATTCAAATAATTAAAAATAATCGAACAATTATAAATAATCAAATAATTAAAATTATTCAAAAAATTAAAAAAAAAATAATTGATTAAATTTGATTATTTTTGGTTATTTTTTTAATTGCCATTAGTCATGATTTTTTTTGATAATTTTTAATTATAATTAATTATTAATTGGTGGGTTATATAAGAAAAATTAAGTAATCATTAAAATAAAAAAAATGCAAAAAATAGGAAAAACGCACCATGCTTACCACGAAGCTTCCCAAGCGACTGATATCTATTTCCGAAGGTGCGTGAGCCTTAGGTTCTCAAAGGTAGGGCACCAGTACAGCAGGTGTTGAGATGATTTCAACTCATCATCCTCCATGCGGCGGATGAAGTTGGAGTCATCGATGATATTCAGCCGTACTGCTTGCTTACTTATCACGCAACGACCAGTTAAAATTCACATCAATAGCGAGAGGTGTAACTTGCTTAGTCACAAGAGGTCCCTGGACTGTCTCCTGCCTACAAGTGGCCACAAAGATTTAGCCACCTTGCATTCCAGTGTCTTCGACCAGCGCTCGCTGAACTGACTAAATGCCCATCTGTACATTAATCGATGTCATAAAATNCATAACAGAGTGCTATTTCCGAGATGAATTAATACCAAATGCAAATACCGAAAACATATTTTTGGATCTAATGCCATGTCTTCTGGAATTGATTTTAAAGCTCACATGCTATTTCTTATTTCTGAAACGCTTTCTATATTTTAGTCGAATTATTGTTCTTTGAAACTTCTGCCAAATAGACTTTAAGTGGTTGTGGGAGAAAAAAAAATTAATTTTTTAATAAAAAAAAACCAAAGAAAATGTATTCAGGGAGAATGTTGCTTTAAACACAGCCATTGTAAATATTACAGATACGTCAATTTAATGAGTAAACTTTTTTTCTTAAGCACACTTTAAGCCAAGGCGAATTTATATAAGAGGGTGTTGCTAGAACAGCTGATTTGATTCGTCTCGGTACACATATGTCAAAATTTCTTATGACCGAAGATGAAATTTTGACATTTGTGTACCGAAAGCGAAAACAAAATACATCTAATTTTTTGTTTTTGTACTACCGCTACCACTGAGTATGAATTCGCCCTGCTTTAACAACACAAAACGTGCTCCCGTCATATCCGTATGCTACGAAGGTCAGCCTACGCGATGAAATCATGTCCAACGGTAGCGTTGACTGCCATTTGTCATATACCACCGATTGATCTCTTTATTGAAGAAAGTTTTTCACAGAGTATCCTGCGGTTGAGGGAATTGAGTATTTCGCATAATAAAACAATGCAAAGAGTACGTTATGGCTTTAACTGATAGGACAGTCGTTGCACAGATCTGGATTCCGTGGCACAGCAGCTTTCATAGCAACGAGTTGGCCGACGAGCTAGCTAAAATCGGCTTTGGATATGTCAGTGGCAGAAGAGATTCTTATGCCTCTGAGGTGGTTACCACTAGGCGGAAAGATATACAAGTCTGCAGGGTCTGTAGTAGTCTCTGACCCACCTACTGTGCTAAGCGAATTGCATATCTCATTAAACTGAAGAGGAGGGATTTGTAACGACTAACTGCCATTTTAATAGGGCTCTGGCGCTGAAAACCCAGGTAGGAAGTGGTAGGACACTTCTTATCGCAGCTATAATTCACCAAATGCAGTAGAAATGGTAAAGCATCCGAGATAGAGGCAAAGAAAAATATAAAGATAAAACTGCTGAATGAGATATTTTATGATATCCTATGTTGTGTTATGGTACGTTATGTTATGTTATGTTTCTTTATGTTATGTTATGTTTTTATGTTATGCTATGTTATGTTGCGTTATTTTATGTTATGCTATGTTATGTTATGTTGTGTTATGTTGTTCAAGGCATTTCACCTCAACTCCGCACAGCTCACTTTAAAACACCTAAAATCCCCTCATCTCACCCCAACCAACATTACATCAGTTCCTCTAAATCCACCACAACTCACCTCTTTTCATCTCAACTCTCTTCCCCTCAACACCACTCCAACTCACCTCAATTCAACTCACCCTAACTAATTTTATTACACCTCAATTCAACTTATCTTACCTCAACTCATCTCACCACAGCTCTACTCACTCGAACTCACCTTAACTTACATAACTGAAC
>NW_016203246.1:0-2325 GCF_001687245.7 Rhagoletis zephyria
GACCAAAGTTATAATACCATTTCATGCTCATGAAAGGTATAAAAATCGCTCTTTAACAATTATGTTTTGACTTTTATTTAATTACTGCTTAAATAGCCGTTATTTCTGACTTTTATTTCATAGATCCAAAAAAACAATTATTTTTGATTTTTATCTAAATAATCTGCAATTAACAGTTATTTTTTACGTTTAAATTAGATGTCTTAGATAACAGTTATCGAAGACTTTTATTTGTAAAGGTCATAAATAAAAATCAGTAACTGACCTTTATTTTTCATCAATAACTCTTATCTAAGACATATAATATAAAAATAAAAAATAATTGTTATTTTGGATTTTTAATATAAAAATCAAAAATAATTGTTATTTTTTTAATTGTGCATAAAAATTGCAAATAAAAATTTTTTCAAACTTGATGCTTGGTTAAAAAAGCAATTGCTGGGTATGTATCACTTAGTTTTAGAATATTTCCTTCATAGTGAATTTGTCCATGACAGTTTCCATCAAAAACTGTTATGTCCGGTTTTTGGCCAGTACAAAATAGAATTATCCAAAGATCGCTCCTTTGCCATTAATGAATTACTCTACAAATCTTTTATACTCCTTTTTAGAATTGCATGTCCTTACGGGCGAACACTTCTTTTGAGCCCTTATTGGACTCAGAGAACGCAATTTGAGCTTATTTTAACCTCGGAAACGAAAACAAATGGAGTCACAATTCTCTATCTCCTTGGCTCGTTTATTACTCCAAAACTTTTCAAAAAGCGTGGTTTCAATACAGATTTTGCAAAAACTAAAAAATTGCCTTTATTGCTCGCTTATTTTTCCAAATGAATGAACAAGTTACTGCACCTTTGTAGCTCGATTTTAATATTAGTTCATAGATGTTTACTGGGATACGCGTTTTTGCTGTGTGGTACATACTTCAATACGTTCGTCTGTAGATTTCAGTTAAAACACGAGTAGTTGTAAAGCATAACGACTTTATGGTAGGACATAAAAAATGAAACCGCAAACATGACCATAAATCTCCCATTGATATGTTCTTAGACACAGACACAAAAATGTTGGACGTCAACACATGGTTCATAGGAATAAAGTTTAAATTTTATTTTCGACTGGAATACTTTAAGCATTGAAGTTGTATANTAAGTATCTCGTAATATGAGGATGAGCTGTGATTAGTTTTTAAGTTTTCTGCCGCTGGATATAATAAAATTTAAGTGCCACTTGGAAGAGTTAAGCACTGTAGCATTTTGCTCATTTTATGACGGAAGTTTTTATTGATCAAATTTCGTGGATTTTATTTCAATTTCCATTTTCTGATGCTTAAGACGGTCACAGTTAGAATGAGGGCGTTAGAAAGGAAAGCAATTATTTTGTATAACGGTTGGGAATTGCGTTAAAGGGACGTATATTTTAGGTTAAAGGGCCTGCCGGTAGACACACCAGTCCACCTAGGCCCTTGATCAGGACCGTTGTGGTGACACGTCCTCCTATACAAACCAGTATGTGACAATGGAAAGTTTGAGCAATCGCTTAATCTTTATGCCCGCTATATCGCAAAGGTCTCCAATGGTTCCGAACATTCGCAAAGTAGACTAACTGAGGCTAATGCTCGACTCTGTGGCTCCTGCAGTAGTCGTTGGACGGCACCCCAAGTCTCTCCGCGTACTTCGCTAGAGTGGTATCACCGACTAGCAGCATCGAACCCAAAGATATTTCTCCTCTGCTCAGCATAAGCAGCAGTTTCCGGATGTATTCTATTCTTTACCTGCATCCAGCTAGCGAGCGTCATGTCCAACCTCTTCCAAGACGGCTAAAGTGGAAGAGAAGGGAAGTGAGTACTGACCTCACTTTTCGAGTTGGATCTGATAGAATACAGATCTTTCCAGCCGTTCGGTTGTCTGAATAAATTTAGAAGTTTTTTTTTACCCTATTGCTTCTGTCCCTAAGCATTACGCAGCCTCCTGTAAGGCCGCAAGCTAGGCGTGAAAGACGTTACAAAAGAACAAAACAATTAATAAATATCATAAGTTGTTGAGCTTGCTATTTCATATTCGTTTTTGGCAGGACATTTAATGATCCGCTCATGTTATACCAAAACCAAAAAAGGGAAGTCACAACTAGTTCGTTATCACTCCGACTGCATAAATTTCAAGACCTAGTTCATCTCATAACTTGCTGATAAATCAAAGTCAATTTCTCATATCCCGGGAACGGGCAAGTTTGTGAAGTGCCCTTGAATTCGAGTGGCAAATAACTTATTTTGGTATAAAAAAGATTTCCTACACTCTGTCCTTTTAAGATATCCATTAATTACTT
>NW_016203247.1:0-2325 GCF_001687245.7 Rhagoletis zephyria
GTCTTTAACCATAATTATACACTTATTTTTACATTGAAAATAAGCCAAATCGGCTGGAAGAAACTTTGGTGACTATACGCTTCCAGTTATAAAATATAACTGAAAAAATTATTAAGGTGGGTGTTCGAAAACAGCACAAATTTGACACAATATGTAGTTTGCATAACCATTTTCCAGAAAAGCAAATAAAAAACAAAGATTTTTTTCAAAATAGCAAGATAAGAACAAAATATAGTTTACTTGCATTTAAGGTGTGCTGACTTAATAACAATCAGTGCAGATAAGTATGAAGTCATGAGAACCTCTAGCTAGCCTAACCTTTTTAAGAAAATAGAGATGTGGCCTGCAATAGAGGTCGGTAACTATCGATAGTCGACACCAACGATAATGTGCGATAGTTTTGATTGTATTCTAGACGATTGTTTCCTAGTTTCAACCCTGAAGGATCTTCAAATGCAGCTTTATTTTGACAGCTACTCCCACATTGTGGTGAAGTTGGAATCCATCCTTTTTAAAGCGCGGATCCGAGATGGTCGCTTTTTTTGACCCTGATTGCTGTTCGTATTATATAACCTTTTCTTTTGCGCGCCAGTTAAAATCTCTGGTACATACCAAAAGCTATTGGGAATTCAATGAACCTCGAATTTCAAATTTCGTTACGACACTTTTACACATTTTTCAAACAATCGATAGTCAAAACGATGGACAATACATACGATAGTCTGAAACCTCAATTGCTCTACACCAGGGATGAAAAATGGAAATTCAAGATGGTGCCTAATGTCATAAAACAAATGCGCCTAAATGAGACAGATTGTATCTAAAAAAGTTCGTTTGTAGTTTTNTTTTTTTTTAACTGAGCTTACATCTAGTCTAGAGGGAATCGGAGAAGCTTTGTTATGCCGGAGCGCACTTGTACACAAGGGTATTATAACTTTGTTCACATAATGGTTGTTTGTAACAGCCAAAAATAATCGAGATTGATATAGACAAATGTATATATAAATGATCAGAATGAAAAAAGAGATCGATTAAGCGGTGACTGTCTGTCTGTCGGTCCGTCCGTCTGTGCACACGATAAGTCGAGTAAAAATTTAGATATAATAACGAAACTTGGTATGTGTACTTCTTTTCTTCGTAGGACGGATGATATTGAAAATGGGCAAAATCGGACCATAACCACGCCTACCTCCCATATAGCGGTAGTTTTCAAAAATACGAAAGCTGCGAGATTTTGGTAACTACTGAAGCTTATTCACTCAAAATTGATATTTACAATGATTTTTATACGAAAAATAAGAATATTATAAATTTTTGGAAAACGGGCTCAGCCACGCCAAATTATGTTTACATTTGTATATCTTGGTAACCGCTGCTTCCAAACTTCGCACAGTTGTTGGCCTCGGTACACCATACCAAACGGCTGAAAATTTTTATAAGTTTATCTCATTATATCTAACTGAACGTTCTATCGAAGATGTTTGAAATAGGGGTAAAAGCACCATGCTTACCATGAGCGGCGGTTTTCGGAAAGGTGAAAAAAACTAAATTTGATACTTGCGCCAGTTTCGGCTCCGCTAGAACTTAGAGAACTTACTTGTTTTTGTCTTATCTTGACCACTGAAGAATATTGGCGAAAAAGACAAAAAACACACTTCGCAAAGCTAGATAAAAAGCTTTTTATAAAACAACAGGAAAAGTCTGCTTATTTATCCGAGGGGGATTGCCGTAGCTTCGAAAGCATTTTAAATATATTCCCAGAAATCAAATAGCAAATACAGGTCAAATTGCTATTGACTCAACTACAGAAAATGCGATATTTAAAGAAATCCTGGGCACAGGACTGTATGCGCGAATAAAACAAATAGAGAAGTTTAAAATGTTATCATATGCGGGGAAGTTTAGCTTTTATGGTTTTAATGGTAACACCTAATTTTTTTCGTGGGGCCTCTTAATGCACGTGTATGTTTGTGTAGTATATCTCAGCATTAAACTCAGCCCTGCTGTTAAGCTGTTTCTTAAAAGTCATAGTTGTTTTTGATTTTTTTTTTTAAATTTTCAACAACGTAGATAATCAAAAGTATGAAATCGAAATAACATCCAATAGCTACTCCTACTAATGCAGGCTTAACACTTTTGTAATAGAAATCTCTTTAGCAAGGGGTGGCTAACTTTTTTTCGTCCGAACACATTTTCTGATTTCAAGGCGGTCAAATCTGAAACTTTGTAAAAAAATCACGATTTTTTAAATTTTCTGCATGTTTTTTTCTATAGTGACCACACCAGTTGTGTGATTTATGACTATGAAGATAAAAAAACTTTTGT
>NW_016203248.1:0-2325 GCF_001687245.7 Rhagoletis zephyria
ATCGATCGATCGATCGATCGATGTTAGAAATGAAACGTAGGAGGAAGGAAAGAAAAGGCGAGAGTGAAATGGAATCGATATAATTCCATTGATTGTCTCCGAGAATTTCCCCGCTTCCCCAGATCAATGCATTGACATTCTTTTTACTTCCTCAAAGAGCGACGGCAGCGGCAGCGGCAGCGACAGTGACAAAAGTAGGCGAAGGTTAGGCCGACATTAATTTGACTGACTGACTCTTCATTATTATTCACTCTCTTTACTTACGTTTTTTTTGTTTTTCTTCTTGCTTCTGACAACTCAAACTGTGCCACAATTAAAGTGAACACATTCAATGCACTTTTCGGGAAAAAGAAGAGCATAATGTTCACTAAGAGTAATGATTTTTAAGCAAAAAAACTGTTTTTGTAGAACTTGGCAAGTGCATGCACACACTTTCACCACGTTCTGAAAAGCGTTTGGTGTTTTCCCCTCAAACGCTTGAACTTTGGTTTACAGTGCATTGATCTAGATTTTTCATTTTAATTTTTTCACCTGTTTGCACCTTTTCTGTGTATTTATTTAAATTAATAAAAATTTCTATTTAATTTTTTTCAATTTAGTATAGTGTTTGCTGGTTTTCAGTGTATATCAATTACCGTTTTATTTTCAGCATTTTATTTTTTGTTAAAAAAAACATCTACAGTTGTTCTCAATGCAAACATGTATTTCCAAAACTGACAAAAATCAAAATTAAATTTAAATTATGGTAATAGCGCTAGTAAACTTGCCATCATTTTAAATTAATTTAGTGCATTTTTGTGGTTTTTAAAATAGANTGAATCATTATCACACAACTTAGCAATTTTTTACTAAAACTGCTCAAATTGCAAGTCAAACACAAATAATCTGGTGCACTACTACTAAACACTATCTCCACATTTTACTGCCTTGCAATATCCTTAGATGACCGTGAATTAATTGTCAACCTAAATTATTGACTAGCAATAAAAGTGATCACAATTTCACGACGACTAATTAAAATGAAGCTACATAAATTCCGTTACTTTACAGAACCCTCCTTATCATCATCATTGATATGGGGACGGGTGACGGCATCAGTGTGTGCATTCTGATAACTTGCCCACGACAGTAGTAGTGGACGTCCATTTGAGTGGTCACCAAACATCATTATACAGTATCGACTAATTGCTTTTAGTGTAGAAAATTCTGAAGAAAAAAGAAGGGGCGCAAAAATGACAGTTTAGCTTTGTGGAACAAGGCATCAACGGTTTCAGGGGCAGCAACAACAACAGAAGCAACAACAACAACAGCAGCAGCAAACATGGCCACTGCTGACTGTCATTTGGTCCTTATCAAGCAAAGGGTTCCGATGAGCTTTTTCCCCCTCCCTGCCCCAATTTACCCGTCCCATTAGCTGACCATCAAAGTGAGTGAACATGTTGGTGAACATGCTGTTGCTGCTGTCGAGATGTTGTGCATGTTTGTCCGGTTGTCTGTCTGTCTGTTTGTCGGCCAGTTCCAGCTATCGTCGACTGCACTGTTCTACTGTTAATTGATATATATATATACATTTGTGCTAACGGCCCATTACGAAAATCAGTAGTGGTACCACGGAAGTTGACGTGTGATCAGTAATGTGTGTTGTTCACTTGTTGTTATTGCAGTTTCAGTGATGCAGTTCCAGTTTCAGAAACTGTCGTCAACTTTGTTTTGAAAGTTTCCCGTCCAAATCTTCCAGTCCTTTTCNTCAGAAGCGGTCGTCAACTTTGTTTTGAAAGTTTCCCGTCCAAATCTTCCCGTCCACTTCAGTTTTCAGGTTTTTCTCCTGATCCGCAACTACTGCCAACTAGTTGGTTAATTGGTATCAGTAAAGGGGTAGTGGTAATTAGTGCAATAATTGAGAAAAAAAGGCTGCATGAAATTGAAACTCTGTTTGCCTTTAATTCATCTACTGGCTGACTTTCTAATTGCCCTCTATGACCGATGATGGAAGAGGGGGAAATATGAAAGTGAAGCGGCATCAACATTTTTTCCCTCTCAAATTAAACTCCACTTTTACTTGTACAATGAGCCTCCGTTTGGGTAGCTGTGTGGCTTACATTTACAAAACGGTAGCCAAAAGAGAAAAATGGCCAAAAGTGCCGCCCGCTCAAGAAAATGCAGAAAAAAGATGAGCAATGGCGGCAAAGGTTTTTTTGTCTGTTTCAACTCTGAGCCGATTCAGAGAAAAAGAAGGGTAGAGAGAAGAAGGCAAAAATGAAAAGGAAAGAGAGAAGCACTTGCTAAGCCGATTGAATTACCGTCGTCGTTGATGGTGATGGATGC
>NW_016203249.1:0-191 GCF_001687245.7 Rhagoletis zephyria
ATTCTCATTTAGTCTGTTCCCGTATTACAGGAGTTAACACACACACACACATAAGTCTAGAATACCGTTTAGCTATAAAAAAAAAGCTAATTTAAACCATACCAAAATTATTTGGTGCAAATAAAAACCAAAGCCAATAAAAGAGGTTAAAGTTCAACTTAACTATTTCTTATGTGTTTAATATCTCGGAA
>NW_016203249.1:341-2325 GCF_001687245.7 Rhagoletis zephyria
ATACCAAAATTATTTGGTGCAAATAAAAACCAAAGCCAATAAAAGAGGTTAAAGTTCAACTTAACTATTTCTTATGTGTTTAATATCTCGGAAACTAGTTAACCGATTAAAAAATTATTGGTGCTGGTTTCAACATAATTTAAATGCCTTTTATGCAAGGTACATTTTATAACCAGTTTTAGAACTAATTTTATATAAACTACATTTAAAAATATATATTCTATTTTATTTGGTTTTTTAGTATTTCTGGACTAAAAATATAAAAAGGCATATAAATTATATACATACATGAAAGAAAAATTAATTATGTTTATTTTGACTAGTTTGATTAGTTTTTTAATAGGTTATGTTGTTCAGAAGATATTAATATTAAAAAAAAAAATCAGAAAATTTAACTTTAACCATTGATAACTTTTTTATAATTTAATTTCGCCCGGTAATTTTGGTAGGGTTGAAATCAGCACAAAAAGTTCTGTCCAGCCACAGTTTTGGTTTTTGCATCGCTAGATTGTTGATATTCTAGACTTACATACGTGCACAGAACGACTTCGGACTAATTCTGATTAAATCCTGCAGTACGGGAACAGACTAATTGTCGGCAAGTTGGTTGCAAGTTTGGATTATCAAAGACACAAATACGAAATTACACGAAATTTTTTGTATGGTAAACTCCGAGTTTAAGAGTAGAGTTAAGGCTTGAACTCCAAAATGGCCCATAAACACGAGTTAGTGGCTCAATGTGAATGCCTTATTAGTCACTATATGAGCAAATCTCACATTTTCAGTTCATAAGTTCAGGCGTGGTGTACAGTGCTGCGGGGCGTATACGTTACATACGCAACTACGAGTGCTTATTTTTTTACTTGTTTAGTTTGTATATCTTTTTTCAATTTTCCTTTCAATACAATTTCGCATTGTAATCTTGTTCTTTATACAAAACTGAAGAAAATGCATTGTCGAAAAATCCAACAACTCAGCTCAGAGAGGTCCTTCCATTGCGTTCGTGGGCGCCCTTGCTTTCGTTGTTTCACTTTAGTTCCCTCTAACCGCGACGGACGAAAGGCGGGAGCTAATATTTTTCTTGTTTACAATTTCACTTAAGTTTTGTAAGTGCTTAACCGCCAAGCTCTTCTGATTGGCTCATTTAGAGATACATTTATTGTAATTTGGAAAAAAATTGCTTGATACAGGCATTACTAAGGCAATTGCAATATTGCAATCTCATTTGACAATTGTTTGACGACAAATGCCACTGCATTTATTAGAGTATTTTATTGCGGCCCAGAAGATGTTTTGCAATCTGATTTGTTTGATTTCTAGAAGGCTCTGAAACCTTTACCTCAGAATTTGTAGTAAAGAATATCCTGCTGAGATATGAAAAGGAGCTGTGGTCTAATTTTCACGCATTAATCACGGATTTAGCCAATTCTGTGACTTAACTTTTACTTTATTTAGAAAGAACAAAATTAAAATTTTTAGGTGTCACAACCCCCTTAAAATTTGTGGTGTTCATTTGCATCGTATCCCGGGATCTGAGATATGCCACAAGTAAAGGCTGCTGCTTCTCGTATGAGAAGTAGGCATTTCAGTCTATTTGGTGATTATCTTTTTTTACTTTTAGTTGATAGGACATGGAGATAGTAATGCCCCAATTGGCTAACTCTTTGTAAAGGCAGTACTCTTATTTAAGCTCACATTCAAGTCCTTTTATCAAATGGATTGAGACAGAAGCGGAGTAAGGCAAATAAGTCAGCAACTGGGCCAGCTTTTTTCGCAGGGTAAGGGTGGTTTGCAGGGACAGGCGATGTAAGGGTTGACAGCGTTGAGTTCTTAAGTCCTGACGATTAGCATTAGAACATATTCCACTGCCGAAATCGTAGTAGAATCTACCCTTGCTGATATCCTCGAACAGAGCGTATCGTCGCGGCAAGCGCCTGTTGATCATTAGCCTATGCTGCTGATTAAATAAGCGCTTTGAAACGCA
>NW_016203251.1:0-2325 GCF_001687245.7 Rhagoletis zephyria
AAATTAATATACCCTTGTGCACAAGTGCGCTCGGGTATAAAAAGAAGATATAAATAAAATGGTTTCTAAATATTAAATGAAATTAAACTAATATTTTTCTTTATAAACACTAAAGTTTAGAAATCAAAAGAAAGTACAACAAAAAAAAATGTCTCAAGAAAAGAAAGGTCCTAAAGATTAAATGAGATTAAAAAAATTGTTTCTTTTTGTAAAAGAAAAACATCTAAAAAGTGAGGGAAATATAAATTAAGAACGAAAAAAATACATAAAATTAAGTTTCAAAAATTAAATGATATTAAAAAATATTAATTTTTCTTTTTAACGTAATAAAGTCTATAAATAAGAATAAAATTTAATTAAATAGAGGAAAAAAATAAGTTTTATGGGGAATGGCACGCACGTGCTTGGTTATTGCAACTGTTGGAACGATGGGAGCTAAATGATGTGTACGTGCTTTCTCTCAAAATAGCTTTTCACCACGAGTGGTGAGTTAGAGAGCTTTTTTCTAAGACTTATGTGCTAGAATGACAAAAGTTTTTTGAACTATCTTGCCATCTGTCTTTCATTTGTGTTACGAAAGACTTTTTATATCTTAGCCCGAATTATGCTAGACACATTTCGCAGTACGTGTAATTACACCAAGGTGTAGACCACATACTTTTTTCGATGGAAGCATTGGTCTCCATCTGAAGAAAAGTTCAGGTGAAGCTATCAAAAATTGTCTTAATACTTTCTTGATCTCCAAAGAGGAGCAGTTTTATTGGCGTGGAATCCGCGTGTGTTGATGTCGGGTAGTCTGGCAACCTGACGTCTTCATTAGGACAGATGTCTGGAGCTTCGAGTGAACAAATTTTTGGCCCAGGTTAGTTTAATCTCTCTGTGGTCCTTAGTGGCACTAGATGAAGACCAAACTTTAGGTCGACTTATACTAGGCATCAATATAGATGTTAACGGATTTACCGAATCTAAATAGCACTTGGGTCAGTTTTCGAAACCGAGTAGCTCAAAGGAATTACAGAAGAGTTCTTGATAGTACCGGGCATGGGCATAACGGGCGCTGCAAACTTTATTTGGTTTCTGGCTACACACATTTTCTGCAATCAACGATGCTGTATTTTTTTAACACCGGCTGTGTGTATGTGTACATCGACTATCGTTCACCGGTATTATTGGATTGATTTCACTGCAAAATTCTCTACCGCAATTTTTATCGGAGGCAACTTGAGGATCGTTGCTAAGGTCTCCAAAATTTCTGCCGCAAAAGTTTTTCGAAGGATATTAAAATCTTAGCCTCGCCTGTCAATCTCATTCAGTTTGCCGATTACTGCCCAAAGTAACCGATTTGTATATAATTTTACTGCAATGAAAATATGCCTTCCATTGACTATGTTGTTCTTAATTAGCTCATTCTTTATAGTCCGCTATATTCCTCTTTTCCTTTGCCTGCTTATTTGTAACAACTTATTTTTTCAATTAAAATGCAAACTGTTTATCTCTTAATATCCCCTTTGCCGCTTTTATATAATTTCATTAATGTTTCTTATCAAAACAGCTCATTTTAGTGTTGATTAAAGTTTGCTCTCTTTTAATTTCCTCTCAGCTCACAATGTTCAATAACTAACTCCTTCGTTAGCTCACTTACGCATTTATTAAATGCACTTTTGTAGGTATGCTTTCGATAAGTGTAGGAGTGTAATTGAAGGAGTGTAAAAGAAAACTAAGAGTAAGTTGAATAGAACAGTAGAGTGGTAAATTTGTACTTAGTTAATAAGAATAATGCACATAATTAACTTTTCAAATGGCAATCCAAAATGATTGGATTTTTTTTTTTATAGCATAACTTGGGCATGAGAAACTCAATGACATAATCTAGATATATATTTGCCCTTTTTTTTTTTCGTTGCCTTCTGGGTGCGAGAAGAGAAATAGTGCCTCCAGACGCTCTTATCGGTTAGAGCAAAAAATTGTCTCACCTAGAAAGTGTACTAAGTATCAGTGGTGTTGTTGCAAAATTGGAAAGGACAATGGAATCATGAAAAATGGATTACTTCTGTGTGTGCAAGTTTTGGCAAAGTTTTCACCTTTCTTTTCGATCCATTTCGGAAGAGGGTTTTTACCGTTAAAACGGACGTCATTAACAGCTTTTCTGCCAGCACTCATAGAAACAGGTAAATATTCAACTTTTCTAGTAGATGTCCGACTTTTTGATGGCGATCCACCGAATGCCTCTGAGTGCATCTTACAAGACCAGCAGTGATGTCTTCTCGGTATTCAGATAACTATACCATTTTTCACTGTTCAACAGAAATGGAGTCCTTCAACTTC
>NW_016203252.1:0-2325 GCF_001687245.7 Rhagoletis zephyria
GACCCGCACTAATGTACATACATGTATACATATGTATGTATGTGGTTATGTATGTGCACTTATATTTATTTTTCACACGAATAATAACACTTACTTTATTTTGACTATTCTATTTTAGCATTAAAAATTTAATCAAATGAAATTACCCGGATAGTTGCAATAGATTTGAAAAAAACCAAGAATTTTTAAATCGTCTTTATATATGTAATTGTAGTTGCTAACTTCATAATATAAGCACATATAAACAAACACGTGCCCTAATAATGTACATACATATGAACATACACGTATGAATGCCCAGTACGCTGGAAAAAGTTATGCTTCTATTGGCCAATAGCTCGATCTATTAATCCTTGAGCCACTGATCACCTGGTTATCAGTAATTCGGCATTCCTGCATACCTTTTTAAATTGCATTTGTACGTGTGTGCCGGGGCAATTCACTTGCCATAAACGATTCGATCTTAGTTCGTTAGCATGGAAACTACAAATTCATAAAATTTGTATTATGGCCTTCGTACAAAATCCACAACCGTTTTGGCTATACGAGCACATTAGCGATGATATGAATGATAGATAAAATGCATATGCCTTTTTCAATCCAAAGTAATTGTGCAGCTGAACAATGAATTTTGTTTCATTCTTAGAAGCAATACCACCACAATAAATACATAGCCGGAGTATCAGGAATCGGTTGTGCAATATATATATATGTAAATGAGACCTTAACCCTCCGCGAACTGTTATTATTTGATAGTTAGGAGTAAAGATTCTAGGAAAAAAAAACACATTTTCTATCCGAAGGCGGGATATTTCTCGAATCGCAGGAAAAATATTTTATTAGATTTCAAATCATAGAAATAAATATCTATATCTGTAAAATGCGTTTGAAACAAATTACCGATGGAGACCGCAGAACAGGGCTTAGTACAGCAAAAATAAGGTTCGAATACTGGTATACTGCCGATTTTTTGCATAGTAGTCCATTATTTTTAAATATTTTAATACTAGTTGCAAAAATCAATAGTGATCCAGAATTTTTAGAACTCGCTGGAACACTGATTTTGGGGCCTTGAAATATTTCCTGACTTTGTAGTCCAATACCAGGAAGATTTTGCTCTATCTGATCACATTTTTTTTTTTAAATCCAGGGTTAAAGTTTCTTCTATTTGTTGAAATTTTTTGTTATTTCTCATAGCACTTTCTTTCCGCCTTCATGCAAGTTTCACGTTTTCGGTTTTTGACATTTGAGAAAAGGCTTTGATTTCAAATCATTCTCAAATGTATATCGAACCTTGTTGTTTGCTGGGATATAATAAAAATATATGGTTTTATAAATGTAATTAAATTATCTTAAGGTCAGCGATGCTGCCGCAAGAGTGATGGAGGTTTAACAAAACCGATCAAAATTTGTAGAGCTTTGCTCGTAATGATTCCACTTGTCTGAAGGAATGAAAAGCCAAATGACAAAAGTTACTTGTGTTTATTTTGCCAAATCATCTTGTTGAAAGTAGACCAAAGTTTTGAGAATCAACAATACNTTGTATATGCCCTGTAGGAAAATTATTTGAATTCTGCTATACCAAAGTTTAGCTTTAAATAATTTGTTTGCAATTTTTTGTATCACTAACAGTTTAAATTATCTGAGCACATTTTTTATCGTATATACTTAAGGGATTCACAAGGCTTATTAAATATCATAATATCAAGCCTTAAAATGTTTCTATATAAATAAGCGATTAAAATGGTTTTAGGGGATTCACTAATCCTTCAGTTCAGTTCAGTTCAATCCTTTAAAGTGATTTTAATAGTTATTTTACATAGACAAATTTTAAGACATAACGATGATTAACACACATTGTGAGTCCCATAATTATCATATAAATATTAAATATGTCCATTTATCTGGGAGAAGGGATGATAAATATAATTTACACTTCGATTAATATATGCTCAATTATCCTGCACAACTACCAACTCGAGGTCTTTCAAAGCCAGTAGTAATTACTAAAAATAAATGGGTCAAATCATAGTTCATTCTCTTTAAACTAGTTAGCCCTTGTCGAAATCATATTTCTTATTTCTAATATTTCCTACATAGCAAGCCATTCGTTTTTTATGTAAATATTTGTACATACATACACACATATTTAAGTATTTGTAAGTACGTGCGTACTTATCATTCAACTGAAAATATACTTAATGGTTGAAAACCAGCAGCTTGACCACAAAAAACTGGTAATTTACTTTTTTTTTCTAGAATTCTATGCCAAGCTGAGAAAACAAGCGAAACAAACGTCGAGTGCAATCAAGTTGATCAATTATG
>NW_016203253.1:0-2325 GCF_001687245.7 Rhagoletis zephyria
ATACGATTGCTGTCTAGATCCAACATCTGGATCATGGATGGAACTTTTATAAGTAGTGCCGCCTTCATTACTGAGACAACTTTTTACCATTCAAGATCGTGTAGGGACAGAAAGCTGCAACGACATAGATCCATTGGTTTACTGCTTAATGTCAGAGAAAAGCGAGCGTTGCTATAATGAGTTCGTATATGAACTCTTACATGTAGCATGTAATCATAAAATGTCCCTTAACCCCCCAACCTTATTCTTTCTGATTTTGAAAGAGTAAGTGTTAAAGTTTTCAAATCGTTTTTTCCTGAAGCTAAATTTAAAGGCTGTTTATTTCATTTTGGGCAAATCTTATGGCGAAGGACTCAAAAAGAAAAACTTGACAAGAAATATGGCACTGATGAAGTTTTTTCACTGCAAATGAGAAAACTCAAAGCTCTTTCTTTTGTTCCTTCTGCAGAAGTACCCGAATATTTTGAGTCCATTAAGAATGGGAACAGAGATTTTTTAAAAATAGCAAAATTTTTGGAAGATAACGCGGTAATAAAACTCATTCGCCTATATATTCCCCTACATTTTGGTCAGTGTACGATAATGTTTTGCTTAATCTTCCACGAACGCAAAACAAACTCGAGGCCTGGCATAGAAGGCTATAGGATGCCTAATAGGCCATATGCATACAAATATTTATAATTTAATTCAAAATCTAATCGAGGAATAAAAAATAGTAGAAACAAAATTGGAAAAAATAAATGCAGGTGAAAAACAACCAAAAAGACGAAGTTATGAGAAGAAAGAAGAAAGTTACAAAACATTGCTGTTTGAAAAAGATAATTATTCCAAAGAAGAATTTTTAAAATATTTAGCTGCGCAGTTGTCCCTAGCATAAAAACATTTTTTTTTAATTCAATATGAAACAACTTTTTTCTAATACTTTTTCTTATGGACATAACAGATTATTTTTGGTAAAATTTTTTCTAAATCTGAATAAAATTTAAATATTTGTGTGCGTATGGCCTATTAGCTAACTAAGCAATTTTTTACGTACATTTAATATCTGTTTGCTTTTATTTTATAAATGAAAAAACTTGTGTTTATATTTGTCAAAACAATATGCGTTTTCACTCTTTTTTTTTTGTTGCAAGTGTATTTAATGTACCATTAGCAACAACAAATCACACCCTCATTCAGTTACACTTTGATAAGATACAACGAATACCTAAACTGTATTTAGATTGGATTAATAAATTCTTTAATTATTTCAATCGTCCGTCGCTTTGTTTTTCAGTACATTGAAGGAAAAATTGGGGTAAGAATGTTTTTTAACTTTTTTTGTCTGGATTGTGTCTTGTCGGGATTTTGNATTATCTGGATTATGTCTTGTAGGGATCTTCAAAGTCGTGATTATGGAGTGCTCCCACCCAAAATTAGGTGGTAGGGTCTGAAAATTTCCAAAAAAAAAAAAAATTATTTTCAATGTGCACCCTAATATGTATAGATATGATTTTTTACCCTTTTAAATCGAGGATTATTATACTTAAAATTTTTTAATAAAAACCTAATTTTTGTGAAGTTTTTCCCTTTTTAGTAAAGATCATGCGAAAATTAAGTCGAAACTATTTATGAATTTTCTCCCTTTTCTCGATATGTAGGGAAACAATTTTCAAATCTTTTCGACTTACAATTCTGAAAAAACCAAGCTTTTCTGAAAACGGAGGATTTTTATTATTTTTTATTAAAGATCATGCGATATTAGTTAAGTCGAAACCATCTATGAATTTTCTCCCATTTTTTTCGATATTTATAGAAACAGTTAAACTTTTCTCCAATTTTTCGATATTTACGAAAATAATTAAATTTTCAAACCTTTTCAACTAAAATTTTTTTAATAAAAACCAAATTTTTGTGAAAACGAAGATTTCTCTTTTTTTCAATAAAGATCAAGTGAAAATAAGTCGAAACTATTTGATTTTTTTTTATAATTTTTCGATAGTTAAAGAAACAATTAAATTTTCAACTCACTTTAGACTTGCAATTTTTTTCTAAAAAAAGCAAATTTTCTAAAAACGAAGGATTTTTCCAATTAAATATAAATTTTTCAATTTAATATAAGGTTTACGCAGTTAAGCAAAATAACTAATTTTTCCAAAACAAACTATTTTGTAGAGTTGAATAGATTTATTTCAAATAAATCGAAGTAAATTAAGTACAATTTTTTCATAGCCGAGCTATCTCGAGTAGGCATATAACTTTTTACAATTTTTGCAAATACGAAAACGGCATACCATAGTCGAATAGAGCATAAAAAAGTATGAACAACCATTATTTTTTTTTTTT
>NW_016203254.1:0-2324 GCF_001687245.7 Rhagoletis zephyria
CACCTGCTGTTGGTGTTGTTGCTGTTGAGCAACATTCACCGCCGCCGCCATTGCTGCGTACTCCATTTCGAGGCGGGCACGCTTAGCCGGGCTAAGCCCTGGAATCGCAAGCAAAGAGGAAAGTGCATTTGTTGTAGCGTCGAGCTCTTGTTTTTGCAATTGTTGTTGCTGTTGAAGTTGTTGTTGTGCGAGTAATTGTTGCTGTTGTTGTTCGTCTGAAATAGTCTTTTTGCGACCACGTGACGTAGTACCGGGTATTTTGGGTCCCACAATGGACGACGTGTATTTGATGATTTCCGTATCGGGTGGCAGGCGTACACCCAGCAGAGATTGATGATCACTATGGCGAGGGAACGAGCGCGTGGGCAGAGAGAGAGAGAGAGAGGAGAGGGAGAAAATAAAAGATTAGTTTAATTCAAGTTCAACTATAACTTTTCAATACACACACAGAGTTGCATTCCAGGTGCAAATGAGATGATGCGAACATAAAATGAAATAAATTATAACTAAGCGAAAGGCACTGAGTGTAAGCATTGAATAGCGATAACACGATATATAAAATAAGCAATTTTAGGAGATGAAGGAAATGTTTAAGTGAGGAAGAATACTAGCGCTGCGACCTAGCTTCGTCTCTTATGCTAATCCTTAAAAAATTAAGCGTTTTGGAGGGTATAATGTTAGAGAGTCTGGATGTAGACCATATTTGTTCTCCAAGGTGCATAAGTTTAGGACTACTGGTTTTTTTTTTGCCAATCCGTAAACTCTGCGGCTCTAACGATTTTGATGAAATTTTGTACACAGATAATGATTTGCATTTTAAGGTTATCTGAATAGGTATTATCTCCGAGAAGACTCGTATAAGGTNACAAAGCTTTCCTTATAAACAAAGAGTTATCCCTTAGGGTATTAGTGTAAGGTTGCCACTTATTTTCGATTCTATACAATTTATCTAAAACATCGCAATATGGATATCAAATGAAAGGTATTGTTGAGAACTTTGGTCTGAACATATTTTCGAACAGAGTTGCCACGATTCTATGTATTACAAATATGTATTTATTTTGTTAATTTCAATCAGCATTTTTTTGTATGTATACACAGTATATATACGCTGAAGATATGTTCTATTCATTCCAGCGTATTTCTATATAGGGTTGCCACCTAAATTTTAAAGTAAGAAATTTACTTAATAGATATCGAAATCCAATTTTTTTTTTAAATTTTTTCCAAAATATTTTTTAAAGCTATCCAAATGACCATTATTTGATATCCAGAACTTGAAAACTTTAAAAAGTATATGAACTCCGAGCAAAGCTCGGTCAACTTGGGACTTTTGAATATTTGAGAATAGCCTAGGAAATTGAGTTACGCATGCAGCTCTAATAAATAGCATCTAGCTTTTATTCTAAATAATGACATAGACTATGTATGTATGTATGTATATATGTATGAATGAAGGTACGGATGCATGTACATATTTACATATGGATATGAATATACCGACTGAAATCTGCGTTTGAAAATTTATTTTTCCATATAAAAAATTCAAATTTAGAAACCATTTTTTGACCAAACGTAAATATGTGTACATATGTGTGAAATGCACATGTATGAATGTATGTATGTGTGTATGCATGTATACAACAACAGTATTGATAAATGGTATGTATTATTAAATAAATGAAGGTTCTTACTTTCCTTCCAGTGCAGCACTACGCAAAACCAAGGTGTAATTTTTTGAACGTATAAAAGTGAGCAAATTCATTGGTTTGTTGCGGACAAAATCGTACGAAATGCCGAGAATAAAAGAAATACAAAAAAATCAAAAATTAAAAATTAGAATTCAAAATTCGAAACCAAAAACATACAAAAAAAAAACCAAAATATTTGCAAGCACCACACCATACAAATTGTTATCTGCACCACTGCACACATATTAATTTATATAACATCCTTCATATGATATAAAATTCAAGACAATCCATATCACTTTCCTCCCACTCACCTGAGTATACCCGATGACATGTAATCCTTGCCACTTTTGCCTCCGCTAGCCGCTGCCGATGCTGCTGCTGCTGCTGCGGCTGCCGCTGCTGGATTGGAGGCAGCAAATGCATTCATTGCCGCTTGCATACTCTGCTGCGGACTCATGCCGAGTGCACCGAATTGCGATAGCGAACTGAGCGCATTTAACGACGCGTTATTCTTGTCACGCTCTGCTTTGCTGCTCGAAGCTGAACTACTGCTGCCAGCGCTACTTCTAGCATCACCCATGTTGCTGCCTCCACTACCAATACTGCTGCTGGCGCCCAACGAGCCGTGCG
>NW_016203255.1:0-2324 GCF_001687245.7 Rhagoletis zephyria
CATACTGTAGAAAAAGTTTTGAAGAGGATTTATATGAAAGGGTTAGAACATAAGCTGAAAAAGTGGCAATAACGCAAATTTGTGTTATTTTCCAATTGAATGTGAAATAACACAAATTTGCTTCATTTCATTTCTCGTTGAGCAATAAGACCAACTGTTATACTTAACAATTTTAGTAATAAAGCAAAATAGTGCACATATGTACGTAGTCACCCAGTTACATTTGACAAAAAGTAGTACACGAACAAGTTAAATGGACGGATTTGTAAGTATACAATTTTGAAAGTGCCCGGCGTCGCGGCGGTCCGCGTTCGCGCGCCGCCCCGCGCCACCCCGCGCTCGCGTCGCCCGCCCCTCCCCTCCTTTCGCAATTATGTGCTGGTGACCGTTTAGAAAAAGGAAAAACTGATAAAATAACACTAGATGACTTCTAAAACTGCTTTTTAATGCCCAAGTAATGGGAATTATTGCGTATGGTGTTATTGTATGCATCCCACCCATAGTGGAATTTACCAGGTGCCACTGCTTTATTTGAAAATTTGCCTATAAAATGTGATTATAAGGCAGCCGAATGTCAGAAAATAAAGCGAGAATGCCGTTTTATTACTTAATCTGTTTATTGCGACATGGTTCCATGCAAACATTTTAAGGTTTTCCAGCAATGTTTTTAACATATTAAAAAGCATGCAGAAAAAATTCATACAAAAGCGCTATGTCCAATATGCGGAGCAGTTTTTAAAGACGATGCTTTTCCTATATTTTGTTAGACTTTTCATAAGTTCTGATTTTTTTTCTACATCAAAGCGTGCCATGCGAAATACGAAAAAGGTAAAAATTGTATATTGAAAAAATGAAAATTGTTGCAACTTTCTTTCTTAGTAAACTGGTTCGCTCGAAGCATTGATCCATCATCCTGCGCCAGGCCCAGTAATCAGCGGTTGTGCTGCTGAGGTGGGCGAGCTTTCCAAAAGCTGCTATTTAATCGCTGGTTTTGTATGGAAAATTTTCACATGCAAATAGGTTTTAACGATTTAGAATTTTTGTGAGAAGAAATGTAAAATATTTGACATTTTCGAGAACAAATAATTTGAAAAAAATCAAATCAGCTGCTATACTGATATTACCTGTTCAATGTGCCTTGGTTTAATTGTATTTTTGGAATAATCAAAGTTATTTTTCCTTCTGTCAGTAAACTGTTTTTTTTTACAAATAGTATAAATAAGCAATGGGAAATAAGGTAAAATTTGTTTTATTTCCAACCTTTGTTGGAAATAAAGCAAAACTCAGATTTTGGTACTATTTCCCATTTAAAAGTGAAATAAAGAAAATTTTGCGTTATTGCCGTTTGTGTTATTTTACCCCCCTCCCCCGGTTACGAGCTTATCGACGAACTAGAAATACTCAGAAGTCATGCCTCCCCTCAGTCATCGTCGAACATAGGCCACACTGCCTCGTGAATTAGTTGTAGATCATTGATTGATATTTAGATATTAAGATATATAAGTACACACATATATAAGTATGTCACATCTGTCAAGTCGTCCATGACTTTCTCTCTTTCCGGTGTACCAGCAAATCGTAAGGACGTGAAACAAGGGGTAGACATAAAAATTTGATTTTATATAAAACATCAGCCATCAAGTTTCTTTGAAATTTTTGCGATTACGATTTGAATGCGTTTTATAGGGAAAGGTACATATCGAGCCCTAACCGCCAAAATGACGTAAGCGACATTGTTTTAAAAATTTTATTTTTGATGCAGAAACACATCTAGATACTCTAGGAATATTTCTGCATCAAAAAAAAATTTTGAAAAAAATGTCGCTTACGTTATTTTGGCGGTTAGGGCTCGATATGTTCCCGTTCTAAATAAATTCGAACAAACTGCTACACACTTGTATGTACAAAAATATGTAATGTATGTAATTTAAAAAAAATAAATAAAAAATTATTGTATAATATAAGTAATTCAAAGTTTAATAAAACTGATTCTAGGTTTCCATATCTATATTCAACATGTCGCTGGCTTAAAGTGGAAAGTTGCCAAGTCCATTTTTACAAATTTTACAGGAACTTTGCGTGTTTAAAGCAAAGCAAAACTCCACACGAATCAGAAGGATTCGATCTTTGTTAAAAGATATCGTATTATTTTGGCCTAATCGGATATTCGGGGCTTCTTTTGGACTAAGAAAATTTATCTTTCATTGAATATAAAGGCATCCACACACCTATGCGATTCTGTCGCAACGAATCCGCAAAGTTTTTGATGCTAAAGACGTTACTGCTTCGAAAACGCAAGTAAGCACACATCTGTGCGATTTTAT
>NW_016203256.1:0-2324 GCF_001687245.7 Rhagoletis zephyria
TAGGAGTATTTGTGTAACAAAACTGGTCAAATGTCATATTTATCAACTTAGCCATATCAAATCAGCCATAAAAGTTCCCACTTCTACTTGACCTTTGACGAACGCCAAAGAGAACATAGTCCTTTTAATAATATAATTTTTCTGTGCTTTAAATATCTGCTTTGGTTTCTTTCTTTATTATGATTTTTTTGGACCAATCTTAAAAAAACTATACAAAAGAAGAAAGTGTACACTGTAATTCTTAACAAAATTTTCGTGATTTGCTTTTGATGTTATAGGCGGCATACACGGTGCGTCTGACTCATGAGTCGGTTTGGATGTGTTTGTGAAAATAAATATGTGTTAGTTACACCAACATGATTCCTGGCATGACTCTGAATGATTCAACTGTGTGTAGTCGAAGGCGAGTCAACACGTACACAAATGATTCGCGAGTCAGACGTACCGCGTATGCCACCTATTACATTTATTCGTTGGAATAATTTCAAATGAGGCTCTTTGGGGAATTTATTTTTAGCAAAATTTTAAAACCAGTAGTTTTGTTTACTTGTTGCATAATATTTTTTTCATAGGGATATACATTGGATCCTTGGCTAAAAACTTCTGTGGTAAAACTGTCTCTTTTTTGCTATTTAAAGTCAAAGAGTAAAAGCATAAAAAGACGGCAGCGTTGATCTGGATCAACTCGGAAATTAACTGCAGTTGATCCGGATAAAGTCCGAGTAAGCTTTTAAGCTTTTAGCTCCTTCAATAAGGATTTCCAGTAGAAATGATCAACGTCTAACTACAAAGAGGATCGATGCTCAAATAATTAAGAAGCTATAGGTCTGACCTTTAATTATATAAGAATTACGAAACTATTTGTTATTCAAATGCTTATAAGAAAACGGGGTGCTTTAAAAAAAAAATATAACAATATTCTGGTCCGATTCGGCTGGCAGCCACGACTTTGAAAACAGAATTTTGTTCAAAAATAATAACACAGGTTTACAAAAAAAAAAAGCTTATGCATATTAAACCAAACCTATATATCCCTATGTTATTCGACACGCTGAATGCGAATCCGAAGTCCGTTAGTCTCCACCACGTCAGGTTCGTGGTCAGTTGAAGGTCAAGTAGGGAAAAATTCATTGAATAAACCTGAAAACTCATAAACATAAGGTTTTACATTCGCTGAACCCGAATCCGAGGTCCGTTAACCTCCATAATGTCAGCTTCGAGGTCATTTGAAGGTCAAATAGGACATAAAATGTATTCAATAAAAATTAAAAAAAATAATAATAATTGTTTTTGTGGTCACTGAAACCGAGTATGGAAGTCCCTTGATTCCTCAAGGTCATCTGGAGGTCATGCCCAGGTCATCCCAAGGTCAAATTCCGATGAATTTGATTGAATTTTCGGGTTTATTCAATGAATTTTTCCCTACTTATATAGGTATATAGGTTTGGTTTAATATGCATACACTTTTTTTTTTGTAAACCTGTGTAATCTATTTTCCATATCCATCTATTTAGCTCGCTATAAGCACAAATTTTTCAAAGCAGTCGCAGAAGAAAGTATTAAAAATGAATTACAAAAACTAAAATCGAAAAGTGCTCTAAAGTTACAGGTTCTCCAAATTCTGAAACAACATGAAATATGTATCTGGTTTGGCTTGTAAGCGCTGTTTAAACAACGATCTCGCCATTATGCTAGATTCTAATTGTTTTTTAAAAATACTTGACATCCGTATTCGCATTCGCATCCGCGGATGTCTAAAATTCCACATCCGCAACATCCCTGCTAAGTTTATACGAAGAGGAGACATTTGAAAGTGTATAAATAAGTATTATAGCGACTTTTGCAAGAATAGTTAACATTTCATGCTATTTTTTTCAGAATATAGAAAATTTTTTAACCTCGGCTGTTAGTGGACATGAAAGCAACCAAAAACTAAAGATCTAAAAAGATTTACATAGCGCACTTTGCAAATGGACTACTCAATTGTTGAATATGCTATCTTAATTGTACCTTCTTCTTATACAATTAAGGAGCGGCTGAATGGTTTAACGATATTAGCGGTACATAATGATGTGCCGATTACAACACAAGAAGTAATTGAAAAAATGTGTGTTAAGCAACGAAGATTAAAAATCGCTTTATAAGTAATAAGATTTTGTAGACTTGTACATAAATAAATGTAAATAATAATAATAATAATAATAATAAAATGGTGTAGTAATTTAATTTTTTAAATTTAAATAAAGGGAATAACCGAGTAGACAAAAAATATATGACGGTAGAAATGGCACATACATACATATATGAAAGAATGCCCACAGGCG
>NW_016203257.1:0-1419 GCF_001687245.7 Rhagoletis zephyria
TTTTTTTTTGTTTTTTGAGATTTGGAGCCCAACTGCATTTGTTCCATTAATTTTTCAATTTTCACTTTAAGTTATTCCTGAAGTTAGCACCCGCAACAGACTATTTTCGGTTAGTTATTATTGCAATCGATAGTTCGTCGTTTGTTCTTTATTGTTCGTCCATTTTTAAGGTTTGTTNAAGCGCCGCAGGCAACAATTTGTAATAAAAAATCCCGCGATGTTTTATTCCGAACTATCATTAGCTAAATAGCAAACTATGNCTGCCTTTAGCACCCCAAATGTAAGAATTTCATTATTTTCATTTGTTAACTGTGATAAATCGTTTGTTCGTCGTTTTCTCATCCCAAAAATCGAGCAAATTAACGGAAATTCATCATTTTTACTTTACATTAAACATTACGTGAACGTTTAAATAATAATTGGAATTGGGGCCGATGAGCTAAAAAAAGTAGGCGTGGACCGCCCTCTTTTCCTGATTTTAACGGCATATTTTTTTTGTGCAAATTATTAGGGGTGGCGCTAAGGGGGCTAAACGTAAAATCTTTACCATTTTTAAAAGCTTATATTTCGAAAACTTTTGCACCGCTTTTAAAACTATGGACACAGTTGGAAAAGTGATTGAAGGACCTTTCATTCGATATATATTTATGTGTATAATGTATACATATTTTGAGAAAAACTACAAAAACCTAATTAGGGCTATTTTTTTTATAAAAATGTATGTTTTTCGTAAAAAAATACGTAATTAACTATGTTAACAAATATGATTATCAGAAATAGCACAAAAATATCTTTAATTTGATGTATGACTTGTAACAAAAAATTCTTCTGCACATTATATTTGTTTAAATGTATATTATAATATCGTTTTATATGAAAAAGAAAAAGCGCCGCAGGCAACAATTTGTAATAAAAAATCCCGCGATGTTTTATTCCGAACTATCATTAGCTAAATAGCAAACTATGGTTTTATATAAAAACTTAAAAAAACGCCGCAGGTATATATTAAAGTATGCTTATACCTGCGGCGTTTTTTTAAGTTTTTATATAAAACGATAGTTTGCTATACCCCTGCAAAAATCGTTGGACCATGTAGTCTATTTGTGGTATATTGGAGTACTTACAAAAGTGCTCCTCTGTCATGCTGTAGCGGACCAACTCGTGTCTCTGCACCAGCTTATTGTTACCCGATCACTGCTCGTGTTTTAACGAAATGTGATTGAAGTTAAGCATTTGAAAGTACATTTGCATGTCTGGCTGTAGCTGAACGTGTAGAGATGCTAGCGTTATTTCTTAGCTCCCAGCATGTTCGGGTTCGAATGTCGTCAGAGGCAACATGTAATTTTTAATTTTTGTTTTTGTTTTTTATTCATTTCAAAAAAAGCATCTGCGAAGTGAAGAACAAAAGCGTGTACAAAC
>NW_016203257.1:1478-2324 GCF_001687245.7 Rhagoletis zephyria
AATATCGTTTTATATGAAAAAGAAAAAGCGCCGCAGGCAACAATTTGTAATAAAAAATCCCGCGATGTTTTATTCCGAATTATCATTTATACAGCTAATGCAAACTATGGTTTTATATAAAAACTTAAAAAAACGCCGCAGGTATATAAAAGTATGCTTATACCTGCGGCGTTTTTTTAAGTTTTTATATAAAACGATAGTTTGCTATACAGATAATGAAAATTTGGAATAAAACATCGCGGGATTTTTTATTCCAAATTGTTGCCTGCGGCGCTTTTTCTTTTTCATATAAAACGATATTTTAATATATATTTAAACAAATATGTGCAGAAGAATTTTTTGTAACAAGTCATACATAAAATTAAAGATATTTTTGTGCTCTTTCTGATAATCATATTTGTTAACATAGTTAATTACGTATTTTTTTACGAAAAACATACATTTTTATAAAAAATAGCCATAATTAGGTTTTTGTACTTTTTCTCAAAATATGTATACATTATATACATAAATATATATCGAATGAAAGGTCCTTCAATCACTTTTCCAACTGTGTCCATGGTTTAAAAACCGGTTCAAAAGTTTTCGAAATATAAGCTTTTAAAAACTTGTTTTAACTTCAGGAATAACGTAAAGTGAAAATTGAAAAATTAATTATAAATTGTTGGCTAACGAGCAAACGTTAAAAATTGACGAACGTTAAAGAACAATCGACGAACTATCGATTGCAATACAAAAATCTTAATATTTTCACAAATGGGGTGCTAACGTCGGTTGGGTAAAACTTCAATTTTCAATCCACCACAAAACGCGCACCTTTACTACAACCGTAAAGGGAACTACAGC
>NW_016203258.1:0-825 GCF_001687245.7 Rhagoletis zephyria
CGGATTGCGAGTTGAATACTTTCAGACCTGGAACATCAGTTCCTATTCGGACGACATGGCCAAGCCAGCTGAGCCGCTCTATTCTCATTTGCTGCACTATGTACATTTCGTTGTAAAGCTCATACAACTCATCGTTCCATAATCTACGGTACTCCCCGTCGCCAACGCGTAGAGGCCAGTAAATCTTCCACGAGATCTTTCTCTCGAATACTCCAGAGCCGCCTCATCGAATGTTATCATTGTCTAAGCTTCTGCGCCATATAACAGCTCGGTCATGATGAGTGACTTGTAGAGTGTGGTTTTTCTCCGTAGAGAGAGGATTTTACTCCCGAATTGCCTACTCAGTCTAAAGAAGCACATGTTGGCAAGGGTGATTCTGCGATGGATTTCCATGCTGATATTTTTATCGGTGATAATGCGTTCCCTAGTAAACGAAATTCTCCACTTTCCCATTATTTTATGACAGGAGATACTACTTCGTCTTGTCCTCGTTTGCCACCAGGTCCATTAGCCTTGCTTCCTTATCCAGCTTGGAAAAGGCAGAATAGACTTCGCGATTTCTATTACCGATGATGTCGATGTCATCGGCACACGCTAGAAATAACACGCTCTTTTAAAAAATGTTCCTGTATGGTTCAGTTCCGCAGCTCTTATTATCTTAACATTTGCAGCATGCGATCGTGAATGCCCTTCTGCTTTCGTTTTAATTTGGGATTCTTTGACCGGGAGTAGGAGTTCACAATAAATAGTAGTGATAGTCATAATCATAGTANGCACACGCTAGAAATAACACGCTCTTTTAAAAAATGTTCCTGTATGGTTCCG
>NW_016203258.1:1193-2324 GCF_001687245.7 Rhagoletis zephyria
ATATTTTCTCATGTTATTCAAAATTTCTTTACTCGCACGTACGTAGTAGGCTAAGGCGACCCCAAACGAAATTGTTTACGATTAAAAGTTAACTGATTTATATTGCTAGGGAATGGTGCCAACAATTTTAAGTTTTCATTAAGTATTTTTTCATGGGATAGTTTTTTGTTTTCGTTACTCTTTTACCATTTTGTTATTTGTTTCAGTAGTTTTTAACCGACTTCAAAAAAAGGAGAAGGCTATCAATTCGTCGGAATTTTTTTTTTTGTGTATGTTACCGCATAACTTTGGACCACGTCACCGATTCCCAGATGATCCCATACTAATTTGGTTTAGATCTGATCATTGGATCATGAAAAAATTACCGGTATTATTAAATTTATATATGAGAATTTAAGTCGGTTGTGTTTTGTGCTTACAAATGACTTGTTTATTAATTTTTTATATTAAATAATTTGTGTACCAGCTCTTCGTTGATAATATGATCACTTGGTTTGATAAGATGTTGTAAATTCTATATTTATTTAAACTGTTCAGATTTTGGATAAGTGGAAAGATTTAAAAAATGTCTCTAGTAAAGCTTTCCCAAACACTCTTCGTTTGGAACCAGTTATGTAATATTTAATTTAATTTCAATAATTTCAGTCTTTCCTTTTAAGAAGGTAATAATCCTATTAAAAATATTTCCAAATCAAGATTTTTCATATACCTTTCGTTTGGCACCCATATTGTACCTCAAATGTATTTTCGATCGCATGTCTTCTTAAAACCCTTTAGTTTGATACCCATATTGCAATATTTCATTTATTTAATCAATCCAAGACAGGTGGACCGTCAAGCTTAAAATATACATATGTATGCAGACATGTACACATGTATTTATTAGAATCTGTTATAAACTTTTCCCGCCAAATTAACTATCTTTTAACTTCCCCTCCTAACAGTTTTACTGCTTTGAGGTTGAACTCAATTCTATTGNCTAACAGTTTTACTGCTTTGAGGTTGAACTCAATTCTATTGAAAAGAGCGCGGATACTTATTTTCCCCTATTCAACCAGGAACGACCGTCAGCCGCCGCCTAACGCCCGTATCCGCTTTACATTTTTACATATCCATACATAAATAATGTTA
>NW_016203259.1:0-2324 GCF_001687245.7 Rhagoletis zephyria
CTTACTAAGTAGAGCTCTCCTTTCTGTGTTGCCCGAAAAGAGCGGGCGGGAAATTTTTGCGCAGAACTTCTCCCTGCGTAGGCGGCCTTCGGTCGCGCTTATGGATTATAACCCTTACTAATTATAACTCTCCTTTCTGTGTTGCAGGAAAAGAGTGGCGGAAGTATTTTTGCTCAGAATTTCTCTCTGTGTATGCGGCCTTCTGCCGCGCTTTGGGATTATAATCCTTACTAAGTAGAGCTCTCCTTTCTGTGTTGCCCGAAAAGAGGGGGCGGAATTATTTTTGCGCAGAACTTCTCCCTGCGTAAGCGGCCTTCGGCCGCGCCTAGGGATTATAACCCTTACTAAGTAGAAATCTCCTTTCTGTGTTGCAGGAAAAGAAGGCATGAAGTATTTTTATATCCCTTACTATGTAGAGTTCTCCTTTCTGTGTTGTCGGAAAAGTTGGAAAAGAAGTATTTTTGCGCAGAATTTCTCTCAGTGTAGGCGACTTCGTCCTCGCTTAAGGATTATAACCCTTACTATGTAGAATTCTCCTTTCTGTGTTGCAGGAAAAGAAGGGAGAAAGTATTTGTGCGTAGAACTTCTCTATGCGTAGGCGACCTTCCGCCGCGCTTAGCGATTCTAACCTTTACTAAGTAGAACACTCCTTTCTGTGCTGCAGGAAAAGAATGTCGGAAGTAATTTTGCACAGAGCTTCGCCCTGCGTAGGCGGCCTTCGGCCGCGCTTAGGGATTATATCCCTTACTATGTAGAGTTCTCCTTTCTATGTTGTCGGAAAAGATGGAAAAGAAGTATTTTTGTGCAGAACTTCTCTCTGCATAGGCGGCCTTCGGCCGCGCTTAGGGATTATACCCCTTACTATGTAGAGTTCTCCTTTCTGTGTTGTCGGAAAAGGTGGAAAAGAAGTATTTTTGCGCAGAACTTCTCTCAGCGTAGGCGACTTCGTCCGCGCTTAGGGATTATAACCCTTACTATGTAGAGTTCTCCTGTCTGTGTTGCAGGAAAAGAGGGGGCGGATGTATTTTTGCGCAGAACTTCTCACTGCGTAGGCGGCCTTCGGCCGCGCTTAGGGATTATATCCCTTACTATGTAGAGTTCTCCTTTCTGTGTTGTCGGAAAAGTTGGAAAAGAAGTATTTTTGCGCAGAATTTCTCTCAGTGTAGGCGACTTCGTCCTCGCTTAAGGATTATAACCCTTACTATGTAGAATTCTCCTTTCTGTGTTGCAGGAAAAGAAGGGAGAAAGTATTTGTGCGTAGAACTTCTCTATGCGTAGGCGACCTTCCGCCGCGCTTAGCGATTCTAACCTTTACTAAGTAGAACACTCCTTTCTGTGCTGCAGGAAAAGAATGTCGGAAGTAATTTTGCACAGAGCTTCGCCCTGCGTAGGCGGCCTTCGGCCGCGCTTAGGGATTATATCCCTTACTATGTAGAGTTCTCCTTTCTATGTTGTCGGAAAAGATGGAAAAGAAGTATTTTTGTGCAGAACTTCTCTCTGCATAGGCGGCCTTCGGCCGCGCTTAGGGATTATACCCCTTACTATGTAGAGTTCTCCTTTCTGTGTTGCCGGTAAAGGTGGAAAAGAAGTATTTTTGCGCAGAATTTCTCTCAGCGTAGGGGACGATTCGTCCGCGCTTAGGGATTATAACTCTTAATATGTAGAGCTCTCCAGTCTGTGTTGCAGGAAAAGAGGGGGCGGATGTATTTTTGCGAAGAACTTCTCCCTGCGTAGGCGGCCTTCGGCCGCGCTTACGGATTATATCTCTTACTATGTAGAGTTCTCCTTTCTGTGTTGTCGGAAAAGATGGAAAAGAAGNCTTAGGGATTATATCCCTTACTATGTAGAGTTCTCCTTTCTGTGTTGTCGGAAAAGATGGAAAAGAAGTATTTTTGTGCAGAACTTCTCTCTGCATAGGCGGCCGTCGGCCGTGCTTAGGGATTATACCCCTTACTATGTAGAGTTCTCCTTTCTGTGTTGTCGGAAAAGATGGAAAAGAAGTATTTTTGTGCAGAACTTCTCTCTGCATAGGCGGCCGTCGGCCGTGCTTAGGGATTATACCCCTTACTATGTAGAGTTCTCCTTTCTGTGTTGTCGGAAAAGATGGAAAAGAAGTATTTTTGTGCAGAACTTCTCTCTGCATAGGCGGCCGTCGGCCGTGCTTAGGGATTATACCCCTTACTATGTAGAGTTCTCCTGTCTGTGTTGCAGGAAAAGAGGGGGCGGATATATTTTTGCGCAGAACTTCTCACTGCGTAGGCGGCCTTCGGCCGCCCTTAGGGATTATATCCCTTACTATGTAGAGTTCTCCTTTCTGTGTTGTC
>NW_016203260.1:0-2324 GCF_001687245.7 Rhagoletis zephyria
TAAGACAAGACAGTAATCTTCTTGTGCTGCCACTACTATTTGCCATTCGTACCAAGGAAATTTTTAGCTTATGAAATATGTAGATAACTTTACCGCTCTTAGCGAAAGTTGCCAATGCTGCTGAATCTATGTGCAAGGAGTCCTTCGAAATAAACAAGGATACCTTAAGCCGTGCCTGCGAAGTTATTTAACGAATGCCAGAAATACAACTATAGTTACAATTGAGCTGCTTAGCAGGTGTGATTGGAGCTATTTGGTAGTAGCGTAGAAAGTTGGCAAAAGCACTTCTGGCTATGTACAAGAATATAAGAACTTTACATTTAATCAACTAAGACGCCGAAAATTATGAAACCTTATTTCATTCGGTGTATGGATACGTAATAGTTTACAAATTACCTACATATAAGTAGACGGTAGTATGTAGAAATACGTTAGAGCAAAGTTTTAAAGAAAAAGCTGTTTAACACTTTAATAAAGTGAGATGCGCCAAGTAATAATAATTACTTCTACATAATAAGTTCTGCTTAGCCATCTCTTGCAGAGATTGCCGGCAGTCCAGTACAACTTTTGATTTAATTATGACGGAGCTCACGGCTTTGATTGCTGCCTTACTGTCATTGAAGATGAATACCTCTTTACCTTTCAAATCAGTACGAAGTTCGTTTATAGCCTCTATTATGGCTGAGACCTCAGCTTGGAAAACACTACAGTAGTCCGTCGGTCGAAATGAACGGCTCACGGCAGGGCAGCGGGAAAAGAACCCCGTTCCCACTCCACCGTTCATTTTTGAATCATCTGTGAAAATTGCTATACTACCGTAGTTTTCTGTCTATTCCTCCCTGCTTCAGATTTTCATGACGAAGTTTCTATCCGTAGCCAGAGTTTCAACACAACGGTCTGTATAGCCCGAAAGAAAGCTATGTTTTTCCAGAATGCAGGAGTGAGGCAGCAATCCCGATTTCCATTGCCCTATCTCTCTTAACCGGAGTTCAGTAAGAGTTGCCATCTGCTGACGCACTAGATCTAGTGGAAGAAGATCCAAAAAGACATTTCAAGCATCACTTGGCGTTGTCAGGATTTCTCTGCTAGTGCAGATTCAGATTTCAAAGCCGGCCACCATACTATACTATTTCCATAAAGTATAATCGTTCTAATCGCCGTTGTGTAGATCCAGCGGCACATACTCGAACTCAACCCCCATTTCTTACAAATGGCCCTCTTGCAAGAATATAACGCGACAGACGCCTTCTCATAACGATGGACTATATTCTCCTTCCAGCTCAGTTTTCTGTTGAGAATTATCCTAAGAATTTTTCTTCGTTCTTTGTCGTTTTCCGTGACCACCCTGCACAGGAGCATTTGCCTTATAAGCTCCACCAGAGAATTGTCCACTTCTAGTCCCCTTAAGTCCTGTGTTATAGCCTCTGAATTTATATTGTTAAAATCCCCCTCAATGTCTAGAAAGGCTGCAAGGTTGTAGTCCTTATAACTGAGGGACTTATCAATAAAACTGACCAGACTATGCAGCGCGGTCTCCGTGGACTTGCCTTTTAGATAGTCATGGAAAGGCTTATAGGTCTGAGATCTTTGGATTTGTATGTGAAGCCTTACCGGCTTTAGGAATAAACACAACGGCGACAGATTTCCACGCCGTCGGTATATAATTTAGCTTAAACAGGCCATGAAGATGTCCCTTAGCCAACTTACAGTGCCTACGTTATCGTTAGTGTAAAAACACGAAGGCAAAACTGCACCATCTTCCCGCTTTGGACGGTATTGGCCTAGAGTTACCGAACGATATACCAGTGCACCTTACGCCTCTAGCCTTTGTATGGAGCAACCAACTAATCAACAAATGCATCTCACTGCTCGTACCGATAATTTCACTGTTGGTTGGAGTTACTAAACGATCCCCAAATACATTCACTGGCTCTCATCGTTACGTAAAGCTACCGAACGACCCCAAAATATATCTGCCTGCTTTCACCATAGCCTCCAGAGATTCCGCCGTGTTCTTATTCATTTTAGTTTTTATATTCATAGTCATATTCACAATTCTATTAATATTTTTATTCATATGCATATTCATATTCGTATTCATAATTATTCGGATTCATACTCATATAAATATTCACTTTCATGGTAAAATTGATATTCATATTCATATTCGCATTTGTACTCTTATTTATATTAATTTTCTTATTCATATAAATATTTTTATTCATATTCATATCCATATACATATTCATATTCATATTCTCATTCATATTCATATTCATATTCATATTCATATTCATATCCATATACATATTCATATTCTCATT
>NW_016203261.1:0-2324 GCF_001687245.7 Rhagoletis zephyria
TTTGTTTGCTGTCAGAGCAAAGTGTAATGTGAAACATAACTTGTTAGATTTTAATTTTGATTAGCTTTAATTTAATTTAATCTCAGTATGATCAATAAATCGATAGAATCAATTTGGATTTACTCGCCAGATAAGATTACGCCTTCCGAACGAGTGCATGGCACATACTTGCAACTCGGTTTGTTTTTTGCGTGAGTGTAAAGCCTTTTTGCAGCACTGCGACACTTTATATCTTTTACACTGCATTGTCAGCAATGCCTACTCACTGTGTGTTGCCTGACACGGCCTTTGAACTACTGGTGAGCCACTCAAGCAGTTAACCAGGCGATCAAAAAGACAGAATAAGAGAGGCTTCATTTTGAGCAACCTGTCTTGTCTGCTGAACACAGGACTGCAGGCCAATCGAAGCTTGTTATTTGCCTCAATGACGGTGCACATCAGGTTGACAGCAAAGCTCATCTTGTCATCCTTGCCTTGATTGTCAATTGGGCCCTTTCCACTGGACGGCTTCTTATTCTTTTTAGTAAAACTATTTTTACTGCGTTTTTCCTCACATTTGACACCAGCAATAGGTACTCTAGCTTGGTTTTTAGCCTGCCATGACTATAGATTATTATTCCACTGATAAATTCAGTGTTAATAAATAATTTATTTAGATTCTGTCGTAGTCGGCATTGTCAACGCCATGTCCCATGACGCTTTGCCGATGCGCTTTCTCTCCTTCCTCGGCAAGCATTAATGCTCGACGCGCCTCAAAGCAGCCTTTCCAGCGACACTTTGCTGAGCACCCACAGCACACACTGACACTGACACTGAGACAGCACTCAATGTGCAAATCCCGTGCTGCGAAAGTGCAAATTGGAAAATCTATATTTTTACTTGCTATTAAAGTGGCGCCGGGCGCAAGATTAAATTGACACTACTCGCCTGCCGCCTCTCTTCTCTTTTGTCGTGGAATTAGACTTGATTGGGACGATTAAAGGCAAATTTTGATTTGATTGTCAAAACGGCGTGTCATACACGGCTAATAGGATTAAGGTGTGCGCTAATTCAAACACATTAACTGTAATTATCTCAATTACTGAAAAACGGCAAAAAAATAATTTAAAATTGATTTGACTTGATATATCCACACTGAAAGAAGACAGTTTACCAGTGATGAGGGCCGATGACCAAGTGAGGATTGGAGCTAGATAAGTCTCCAGTGAAGGAACGACTAATCACTAGCTGATATTCTCTTTGTATATAGCACCTATATGCGATTGTAGTAAACGGAGTGATTGAACTGCATCGTTTCACTCACTCAGTAGTGCCCACTGCAGCTGCCATCCGTCTTTATATTCATTTAGTGAGTATGTCTGTGTGCCTGTGTCTGTATGTGTTTGTTTGCCTCGCATGGTGGATGCATCTTTATCTGTGTTTTAATTAGTTTAAATGTGGCTACTATAATCTTTGCTATGCTACGATAAGACCAACCAAAACGAAGAGACTTTTTGTGGCAGAAGTTTGGCTATCGTTGAGGCAGACAAGCAAGGAGCACAGGCGGACAAGCAAAAAGACAGGGAAGCAGACACATGCACAGAGCAGAGCACATTAATCAGAGTGGCANCCTCGCATGGTGGATGCATCTTTATCTGTGTTTTAATTAGTTTAAATGTGGCTACTATAATCTTTGCTATGCTACGATAAGACCAACCAAAACGAAGAGACTTTTTGTGGCAGAAGTTTGGCTATCGTTGAGGCAGACAAGCAAGGAGCACAGGCGGACAAGCAAAAAGACAGGGAAGCAGACACATGCACAGAGCAGAGCACATTAATCAGAGTGGCAATAATCAATGGCGACACATGATTGATGGCCCAATAGCACTATCAATTTTATCGATATCGTTGGCTGGCTGCAGCTTCCTAAAGGAGCAGCAAGAACAGCAGCACTCTGCCGTCTGCATGTCTTCCTCACTTGCTTCACTATGGCTCGCCTTCTTATTTTGCTTTAAGTAGCTTTAAGCTTTAATGCTTTTTGCTGTTTTGCTGGTCTCTCACTCTTTTTCTGTGTTGCTCGCTTTCACTGACTTCACTGCATTGCCTTAGTCTGGTGCAGCCTAATCTATTCGACATTCCACTGGATGCAACTAAAAACTCCTGCCGAAGTAGGAAAGTACTTGCCAACAAGCTTGCCTGGCGTAGTACATTTTAAGATTTTAATTTATAATTTTGCAAGAGATATTTATGAGATTGTTCATTTGTATGCTTCACTTGCTTTGCCGATGCAGTCTGGCGGACAAGAGATGTGCTGGGGTGAGAAAGAGAGAGAGAGAGAGAGAGAA
>NW_016203262.1:0-2324 GCF_001687245.7 Rhagoletis zephyria
TCTAAAACCCTTTCGTTGTTTTTATTTTTATTTTGTTTTTGTTCTTGTATATTTTCTTCCCTCTTGATTGAGCGCAACCACTCAAGCAAGGCTTGTTTTGTGGCATGTCGCAGCAGTCCCCCCCCTAATGTTGCCTAAGCGGTTTGCAATTTTCTTACACAAATTCTTCAAATTTTACTTTTCTTGAACGAAAAGCAGGCACGCACTCACAACAAGAACAACAACTTTTGATAAGCATTTCAGTTCTATTCGCTGCGTGAGTGATTTAGTAGATTATTGGCAGAAATTTCGTGCATCATCTGCTTGCTTTATTGGCAAATGTTTTGTGCGTGTTTGAGTTTTTTGCTTTCTGGGGTTGTCGTCAGCATTTTATTAAAGCGGAATTTCATGCAAATTGGACTGCGAAGTCTTTGCTGTTGAGCTAATTTTTCACTAATGCTTTGCTGGGAATTCCTCCTTCATCTACTTTTGCAACTTTGCTAAAAGAATTTTTTGAATTCTTACATGCGCCATCTTTTTGCGCAAGTACGGAATTTCGAAACCAAAATTAGCAGATTATTAAAATTTGTTTATATTTAATTAGCCAAAGCATGTCATTTTGTAAACAAACTAACAGGGCAATTCTGGAAAAGATAGTTGAAAGTCCTTTGTAAGATGATTAAAAGACAGCAGGCAAAATAGTTCGAAAGACTTTGTTCATTATGGCACGAAAATCTCCATTCCCAGCTTTCATATGAATACCAATTTTTCCAGAAAGCACTTGTATATCAATGGCGAGTGAGCACCTCCGTTTTATTCGCGAGATCCGCTCAAGTTATCGGGCAGCGGAATTTTTTTCGTTTAGATTTTATTGTTTTAAAAAGAAAAATATATTTTTTTAAATTTCATTAAATCTTTCGGTAGGTATTTTTTTTAATTAGTTTTCTTTTCTCATTAGATCTTAAACAAGATTTTTATTCAATTTCTTTCAACTTTTTGGAACTTATTTTATTTGCTCACTTTAATTGTTTTTTTTTTTTTTTAATTCAATTTTAAACTAAATTATTTGCAAAAGTAAAATATTATATTTTTATTAAATTTTTGGAAACCAATATTTTTTTCTTTACTTAATTTGATTTTCTTTTAATCTTTAGTATATACTGTTTTCAAAATAAACTTATTTTTTTACTTTTTTGATTCAATTATTTTGAAAAAAAAAATTAGTTTCGTTAATTTTTGGAAACTTATATTTTTCATTTTTTTTTTTTTTTAATTTTTTAATATAAGTTTCGAGACCTTTTTCGATCCCAACTAGGCCAAGTTTGCCTAGAAATTCGATAGGTCGTAGTTTGAGGCCACCTCCTGTACTGCTGCAACGAACTTGAACATCTTTCGAAAAACCTCAATAAACTCCTTTAGCTCGATATATTTGGATACCTTTGTAGTAATTTATAACTCAATAATTTTCGATAGCTCGACAAATTTAGCAGACTTGATGAACTTACGTATCAAGTTATCCTTTCAATTAGTCGTTAAATTTCGACGATGTGATAAATATCGATAACTTGATGAACTTCAAACCCACTAAACCGACAACTCGGAAAATTTCGATAGCTATCGATAAATTTCGATAACTGTGCGATTCCAGTACTCGACAAATTTCGATAACTCATATATTTGAAAATCTCGTTTTATATCGAAAAGTCGATAAACTTTGGATAACTCTATAAATTTCGATAATAATTTTGACAGTTCCTTAAATGTCCATATTTATTGACAAATTTCCACAGCTCGATGTGGTGACTAGATAAAATTCGATAATCGAATAAATAGTGATAACACGATAAACTTATACACATATAACCCTAGAAATTTCCATAGCTCAACAAACTTAGAAAATTTCATAAATTGCTACCCAATAAACGGACATTTTTCGATAAATCAATAAATATGGATGACTCAATAAGTTGAAAGGACTCGATGAATTACCGTCACTCGATAAATTTCATTAACTCGATAAACTTTGATAACTCTATAAATTTCGATAAATCGATATGTATTTATAATTAAATATGTACCGACATCTTCACTATGCAAATTTTGACAATTCGTAAATTCTAATAACTTGATAACTAAAGGTAGATTTTCACCAATAAGTTTTTGCCTCGATAAATTTCGAAAATTCAATAACTGTTGATCAGTTTGAATAAATCGATGTATTCCCATAACTCCCGAAGCATGGATAACCCGATAAATTTCAAAAACTATTAACTCTGATGACTCGATAAATTTCGATAACTTTCGATAGCTAAATTTTTAGTGACTTTCTTACACTTTCAGATACC
>NW_016203263.1:0-2324 GCF_001687245.7 Rhagoletis zephyria
AGTAAGTTATTGGTTTTGAATTTTTTATTTTGTATGGGCCCCCCCCCCTGGCTACGCCCATGGTACGATCCGTAACTTACTGGTACAGAATTCTATTGCAATGCGCATTTTAAATTGTGTGTAAGTTTGTTTTAAAGTCACTTAAATAGCATAATGATGCATAAGTATTTACATAAAAATCTGTATGCCATCAAAATTTGTCGTCAAATGCAGCAAATCGTAAATATTCATTCATATTTCATGATTTCTTTTTTGCAACTTATACATACATACATATTTACGTATACTATAGGTATGAACATGCATAAAACTAGTCTATCTGTTCATGCACTTGCTCTTATTACCCTTATTTCTTTGATATTGTACTTTATTTGATTTGCTGCAGCTTTCTACTTTTCGTTTTGTGTTTAACATACTTTATGCGCTTTTTATTGCCGAGTAGTAAAAATGTAAATATCTAGAACATTCCAAAAGATAGATATCTATGTGCATACATATTGGAGAAAAGAAGAATACCGTAGAATGGCCAAAAGGATATGTGTGTCGGAAACGTACAGGATGCTCAAAGTACTCGTATGCATAAAATCAGATTTATTTTCGCTGACTAACAACTGGAGTAACATTACCGGGGTACATACAAGTATGCATAAACGCACATACATATAAGTATATGTATATGTATGTATATATGTATGCATTACCTCTGGGCGATGTCCCCGCAAAAATCGCGACTACTCCATGCACGCATGTAAAGAGTACTCTCTAAGGGTGAGGGAGTACTCCAAAATTAACCGATCCAGTTACCTACCTCTTGAAAACACAGCACAATAAGCATCATTTAGTGATTACTAGCGTTAAAACATGACCAATGATCGGGTAACAATAAGCTATTGTCGAGACACGATATGGCCCACTAAAGCATTACAGTGGGGCATTTTATAAGTACTCCCATACGGCACAAATGGACCACATGGTCCAACGATTTTTGTAGGGCTGGAACCGTATGCAGTTATTGAAAATGAATACGCTTTCCGCTTCTAAGTACAAAGCAAATTTTATAAGTTAAACAGTTGAAATTACCGATAAATTATGCATGTATGTAAGCAAAGCAAGAATGCATTCAAATACGGTTTTTTTTATTATCGGAGCAACTTTGAGAGAAAATACCGAGCTGCATAAGCCAACAATAAAATGCAATGTGCCAGCTTGGATGCTCTGGTACTCTCACAATCTTCCTATGGTACATATGCATGTACATACATACTAAATAAACTAATAGAATTTCAGACAAACACACCAAAGGGATTGCTCTCCTTACTACATAAATACCAGGGAGGTTAATTTTTTGAAATTTTTGCGATCCCGGGATTTTCTTGATCTCGTTTATACAATCCCGGTATTAGTCCCGCGATTTAGATATTCATTATTTCTCAATAACTCAACATAAAAAAGTTGCATCAACATATGTAGTTTAAGAAGCTGCCCTATCATGTGATAAATAATAATTACTTGGGTTTGAAACCTACTTTTTTATTTAAATTGAAAAATATTTCATTAGTAAAAAAACAAATGACATTAATTAAATGTATGTATACGCATTTAACAATACTTTAGCGTGTACACTGTACACATCTGATAAAGTAACTTAGGGTTCGATTGAAAAAAAGAAAACAACAAATGTAGAAATAAAAGAAATGCCTTATTTCAACCAGTTTAGTCTATACATATTTCTTTACTTTATTTAATATTTAATTTTTTTTTNACCAAAATTTCAATCTATTTACTCAGCATTTTTAGAAAAATTTAAGGTGCGCAGTTTTATAGCTTCCATTAACTTATAATAGGATAAAATGCAAGTTTCGGTTGATTTTTTGGGATTTCATTTACGATGCTGGGTAATTTCGTCCATCTTCTTTCGAACATAATTTGTGTGGAAGATAATGCGTAACACCGCCAGCAAAAAAATTATTTAATGGGCTATAAAGTTGCGTAGCTAGAATTTCTCTAAAAATTCTTAGTAAAAAGTTTGACACAGGTTGAAATAAAACAATTTCAAAGCACACCAAGCAAGCGATATACTCACGACGCTATGGACCAAATATAGTAAAACTGCGTTTTTAGTTTTATAAATTTTTTATAAGAACAAAGAATTCCAAAAATTATTTAAAAAACTTTGTGCAACGTAGAATAGGATGTAATTTATAACAAAAAATAAGACTGACTTCAATTCTCATATAAAAATTTAAGATTGGCGTTAATCTCTTCATGATCCAATGATCGGATTTGAGCCAAGTTAATATGGGACCACCTGTGTGGTTACTTCT
>NW_016203264.1:0-1597 GCF_001687245.7 Rhagoletis zephyria
AGCGGCGGCCCTGGATGGCAGTGAATAGCGGGCGGTCCTCGATAGAACTGTCGGCCTTAGGGCGGCAGCAATAGTAGCGGCCCCGGTGATTAGAGCGGCGGTACGGGCCCTAACGTTGACGATGATTATAGCGGCGGCCCTGGATGGCAGTGGATAGCGGGCGGTCCTCGATAGAATGTCGGCCTCAGGGCGGTAGCGGTGCTGGCGGTCCAGGTTTGTTGATACCTACGGACAACTGATGATTAGTACGGTCCCCCAGGGCATCAAAAGGTTGCCCAGTCCCCCCGTATGTATTCGCGGCCGCTAGGCGCTGCAGGGAGGTGGTTCCCTCCCCCCTTCAGCGCCCGCTAGCCACGCGGTATCGCAAGCAGGCAGGGGTGTTCGGAATTGGGCAAGCCCAAACGGATCTCGCCCCCTGTCTGCTTGAGACCGTAACCAAAAATGGGTCTAGCCCATAATGGTTTTGGGGTGTTGCCCATGAACCAACTAACAAGATCACGCAATTGGNCATGAACCAACTAACAAGATCACGCAATCGGAAAAGAATGAAAAAAGTAAATTTCTGAGCGTTTTTGACATCTGCCTAAAAATGAAAACAAACAAAGAAAACGAAAAAGGCGCGGTTATTGAGTGCGATTAGATTTGTATTTATTATAAAATATAAAAAGTGAAACTTGATGACAATTAGCAAAAAAAGTTCATAAAATATGGTTTTAATGATTGAGAGTGTTTTACAATCGCATATTATCGGCACCGGCCGATTTTTCAATGCCAACGTTCTGACCACAAATGTGCACCCACTTTTCACGCAAATTTACGACTCTTGGCATATCAAACAGACGCACAAACTTGTTCCAATCACGAAGCACTTCATATTATATCATAAATTTGTAATAAATCAAAATTTCTAATTAAAACCGCTGCAGAAAACACATAAAATCGCTAAAATATCACTACGAAGAGGTAGAAGACGATGTAAACAGAACCAAAAAACATCAAAAACGCTACGAAAACTTTTTTCTGAAAATCGATTACAAATACAACGATGGCGGCTTACGTGATCTGTAGTCGTTGGTTCATGGGTGTTGCCTGAGGGGTATTCCCCCCTTGCAGCCCCCCTCAACCAATCAGTCTTCGTCCGAGGAGGAAACCCAAGAGCGCCCCAAATAGCCGCGAAGCCCAGGCTGTTGAATATGTTATTGTGGCGTAGGCAAAGCTACGTTACAGTCCCCCTCCCACTTCGGCGGACGACAAGTTGCGGTATTCTAGAGTTTTGGCCTGAGGCCTGCACTACCTTAGGGTCAGCCTTTAGGTATTATTTACCAGAGTACGTTGTACCCTGGCTCGGTCGGTGTGTGTGGGGCGGTCTTGGTTTTTTATTGATTATTATTCATTATTATTATCTAAAATTTTTTGTTTGTTGTAATAGATATATGTGTGTATAAGTAGGTACAAAGTTTAATTTATAATGATATGAGATTGCAATTCATGTGCTTATAATATAGGTACAAAGATTAAATTATAATGATATGAGAGTTGTAATACATATGCTCGTAAATAGGTACAAAGTTTTTTTTTTTTTTTTTTTTTTTTTTTT
>NW_016203264.1:1755-2324 GCF_001687245.7 Rhagoletis zephyria
AATTTTTTTTTTTTTTTTTTTTTTTTTTTTTGTGTGCTAATTCAAGAACTAGCAAAAAAAACAGAAAAAGTGGTTTGTGTTGGTTGATGGTGGTTTTAATCTATATATTCCATGTCTTTGGTCCTCCCCTTTGACCTGACGAGGCGTTTCATAAGAGAGTGGGATTAGTCGTGAAGGGGTTTTAGGTCCTGAAGGTGCGCGTGGACTTGCGGCCTATTTGGGTGCTCGGCGTGCGTGAGTTTGACGGTGTTGGTTGAGACATAATTAGTGATCAGGTAGGGCCCCGAAAATTTTGGTGCGAGTTTCTGGGCAAAGTGCCCCACGGCGGAAGAGAGGGGGTGGTCTCGTTTCATCACCCTGTCTCCTATTTTGGGTTTCCATGGGCGTCGTCGTAGGTCGTAATATTTTTTTTTGTTGGTTGGCGGCCGTGGTGAGGTGCTTCGCTATTTCTTTCCATAGTTCGGTGATGGCGGGACGAACAGCTAGCGGTTCCTCCGGGACGGCGCCTTCTGTTCTAACCTGTTGGGGTGCCACGAGATTTCGTCCGAAGTTAATTTCGGCGGCTGATG
>NW_016203265.1:0-2324 GCF_001687245.7 Rhagoletis zephyria
TTCTTTGACTTGGGCTGAAACGGTGTTGTTGATGCCTGACACCTGAGCAATCAAACTTTTGGATAGTAGGTTAACTCGGCGTTTAAGTCTTTCTGTTATGAATGAACATTCCGAACCGGAGTCTATTAGTGCACGGGCTGAAANCAGTGGTATCTATTTTTATTAAAGGGTCAATCGGTGACCGCAACTGTATTAAACACGCTTCTTTGACTTGGGCTGAAACGGTGTTGTTGATGCCTGACACCTGAGCATTCAAACTTTTGGATGGTAGGTTAATTCGGCGTTTAAGTCTTTCTGATATGAATGAACATTCCGAACCGGAGTCTATTAGTGCACGGGCTGAAAAATTAGTATTATTGAAGAAGACACGTGCCGTTCCTAATAGGACTCCCTTGTTCGTGTTGGCAAAACAGGACTTAACGTTATTAACCGGACTCCTATTTCCTTTTTCAGAGTTGCGTCTGGCCTGGGCTTGCGCAGAAGTTGACGGCGTGTCATCTGAAAAATTTGGTTGTTGCCTTTGGTTCATGGCTGCTTTTGGCTGAGCTGCTTGATTATGCAGGAGCGTGTGGTGCCTTTGGTGACAGGTGCTGCAGTTAAATGAGCATGTAAGCAATTCAAGCAGCCATGATTCTCCTTAATGAAAGCTATTCTCTTTGACACCGTGAGTTCGAGAAATTTGTGGCATTTCGATAATTTGTGGTTACTGCTTTTGCAGAATAGACACATGGCTTTGGCTACAGAAGCTTGAAATGCGCCAAGTCTTTTTTGCGGTGTTTCATTTGTATGCCTACTATTGTGGGGCTTTGGGGTTTTGGTATGTCTAATACCTGTTATGCCCGAGACGGTTTCAAGAGTTTGGAATCGGTTGGACAGAAATTTGTCCATATCCTCCCACTTGGATATTTCCGTCTTGTTCTCGATCGTTTGTTCCCACAATGCTAAGGTACTTTCTGGCAACTTCGTTGAGCAGAGATAAATAAATATTGCATCCAGNTATTTCCGTCTTGTTCTCGATCGTTTGTTCCCACAATGCTAAGGTACTTTCTGGCAACTTCGTTGAGCAGAGATAAGTAAATATTGCATCCCAGTTTGATATGTCAATTTTATGGCTTTTTAATGATGAGATGCAATTATTTATATCTCGCTGTAGTTTCTTAATCGAGATTCCGCACTCGTTTTCTACCGACTTTAAATTAAAAAGAATTTGTAACTGGGAGTTTACGAGAATACGTTTGTTCTCGTACCTATCAGTTAAATTTTTCCATGCAGTGGCAAATCCCTCGTTTGTAAGTGGGCATTTTTGTACGATATCTTTGGCCTCCCCCTGTGTTTTTTGGTTGAGGTGGAATAATTTCTCAACCGGGGTAAGGCGCTTATTCAGTATATATATGGCCGTAAACATGTCTCGGAATGTTGGCCAAGAGAGGTAGTCGCCTTTGAACACGTCCGTATCGCACGGGGGCAGATGTATATTGTGTTCCTGGACAGACACGCCCTCTGTATCTTTTTCGCCCTTTACTAACTTTGCCTGGAAATCTGACATGTTCGACATGCAGCGCAAATAAACAGAATAGGAGCTCTTATACCTAGGCTTAACCGTAGAGACTCCTTTAGCGTCTAACGTGTCGGAATGCACTAATTCCTCGTAAGCTGTTTTTACCTTTCTCCATATTGCCTTAAGTTCCTCTTGCTGAAGAGTGAGGGTATATTTTGTATGGTCAGTTTGGGCCGTGTCATTATAGTCGGCCTCAAATTCTGCCACAACATAAGTCAATTTTATGAATTTATCCATTTTTGTTGATCAGAACAAAAAATTTTGCAAACTGACAGGTATTATTTAGTACAGAGAAACCACTGGAGACCAAGATTCAAGTACGACTTCACTTGAGAAAAATGCTTAGAGACCACCACAATCCCAGATTTTAACACAAGAATTTCTAGTGTACTTTCACACGTATTAAGAAATATTCTTTTATTTGTAATAATATATATGTATGTATTTTTTAATGGTTATACGTATGTATGTATCTGTAAGTATGTATATATATTTTACTTTTTTCTTATAATTGCAGAATCTAAAAACTCGCCACCCAACTCTCAATTGTAAGTGACTTCTTATTTGTCCAATATTGTGTGCCGCACGCGAATAGTGATTTTGTGGATGAAAACTTAAAGTGAACTCAATATGTGCCAACCAAATTAATAACAAGTGAGGTTAGAATCAAAACCCCGTGATGTGTTAGTGTTGATGTACATACATACATGTGTATATGCAGTGTTTAAAAAACTTAAGTCGAAGTAGCAAAAGTAATAAAATTTTC
>NW_016203266.1:0-2324 GCF_001687245.7 Rhagoletis zephyria
CGAGCGATCGCCGCGGATCGAGGGAATATGCCAGCCACGTCAATTGCGATGCCAGTTTTTTCTTCACATCTGCCAAATTTCTGCTTGCGCGCGTGTGTGTGTGTGTGTGTGTGTGACTGATGTACCGCCGACCCTGTGTTGTTTCAGTATTCAAATTTCAATATTGGTTATTGTTTGATAGTTATGAATATATAAAGAGACATATTGAGTTCATGCCTCGGCTTAAGTGAGCGTGAGTGTGTTTGTGTGCGTATCTACTAAAATAATCGAAAAACTTATATGTATTCGTATTTGATGCACAAGCACACATTTGAGTAGGGTATAATCGATAGTCGAGTATGTAGAAGCAACAAAAAAGTAGCGCAACTTTTCATCCTCTTTTTTTTGCTAGCGCGAAATTAAAATAGTGAGAAAATTTGCATTGGCTCGTAAATAGCTCGCAAATTTTCCATAATTTGGCATTAAACGAAAACAAAGCAAGCCATCAACACCAACTCTGATACGCCTAAACCGAGTCAAACAAAGTGGGGTGAAATTTTCAGAAAAATAATTAAATAAAAATACTAATTCTTATACGAGTAAATAAATACATAAACATACTCATACGTATTTACCTTCCTTCATATGTAGTCGGCGCCATTGGCTGCAAAACCAACACTAAGCAGCAAATTATAAAAATGGCGGAGCAGTTGGAATTGCGAAAAGCGAAGTGCATTCACACATATTGCGATTTTTTATTTGCGGCATTATAGGCTTATTATGAAGCTCACATATAATAATTTTTTTTTATTATATTTTATAATTTGAACCTTTTTCGAAACTAATTTTCGCATTTGTATTAAAATTATAAATTATCTGTTTTACTATTTCCTTTTTTTTAATAAAAACAACTTTATGAATACAATAGAAAGTAGTCGGTGCTCTCGGTCGGGAAATCAGTTGAGATTTGTGTGCGTGGGTGTGTGTGTAGGTCTTTGGTTGTTTCTAGCCTACATATGTACATACAGTGGGGAGCAAAAATAAGTATATAGTGATTTTTTTTTTTATATATTTGCAAAGTTTTTAAAGCTAATTTTTTTTGGGTATCAGCAAAAAAAAAAATACAAAAAATCAAATCGATTTTTAGTCGCTTAAAACTTGCACTTTATTGTACTAAAAATTAATATCTATGAGCTCCTTGATAAGCACACATTTTTTAGGCAAAAGGTCGCCGTTTTTAAGTTTTTTATTTTTCAAGTTCCATAAAATAATGTCAGGAGGTGGTAATAATGTACTTTTATACTTTGGAATTATTTTATAGAGAAAAGAGAACCCAATACCATCTCCTCAAGTTTGGCGGGGTACTTCTTGGACATCCTGTGTTTATAAAAAAAAATACAAACAAAAATCTTTGCTTAAAAACCTTACAAATATTTAACAAAAATCACCATGTACTCATTTTTGCTCCGCACTGTATATACATACATACATACATGCCAAATGAGCATGTTAGCTTACACTGAATGAATACTATGAAAAAAATATAATAATAGCATTTAAAATAAATGAAATGCGCACAAACACAAACAACTAACCTCAAACTCAAACTCAAGTGGACAGGCTAACAACGCTTTGGCTGTAGCACACTGAGAAAAGCTACTGAGCGGATTTTGTATTGAAAGCATTTAAAATACTTATAATAATGAATAAGGTAATGTGTATACAAAAAGCAAGCACATTTTCTTGTTACCAACATTTGGCGTGCCGTACACTAAGCACATTTTTGCAGTTTCAGTATCTGAGGTGAAAGGATTCCAAATAAGCGAGAAAGTGTTTACTAAATACTGCAAACATATGTGTTTTATTTTTAGTGTCACCCCCTTCTCTCGAATTTATTTTAATTAATGGAGTTCCGAGACAAGTTCAATAAAAAATAAATCAAGTGTTGAACAGTTTTAGCCTTAAAAGGTTTAAATAGGCGAAAAAGTACCGAAATTACTAATTTTTTCATTGTCACTCGAAAAACTCATAATTGTTTTTTTTTAATAACTTTGGGAAGATTTCAGATAGAATGTTCATATTAGAGGCAATGAAAGTTGGCACCAAATACAATATATCTATGAAATTTCAAAAGTGTGCCACCAAATTAAAAAAAAATGCAATTCTTTCACTTTAAAATTTTAATAAGATAATTCAAGATGTTACCTTTAAACGGTTAAAATGTTCTTTTTGCCAAAACGAACGATTCTAGAAATATAAAACTAGTGTACCACACAACGAAAAAGAATTACATGGTGGTTGTTCACACTTGCCCGGTTATCAGGTTATCTGGTTAAAAATTATTA
>NW_016203267.1:0-148 GCF_001687245.7 Rhagoletis zephyria
TCCATATAAGGCATCAACACACATGTGCGATTCTGACGGTGCGAATCTGCGAAAATTACAACAATGCCGCAACTATTTATTGGAAATTGCAGACCTACGCGTTCGGAAACGAAAAAGGTTAATAGGCGGGTTCTGTATAATTTAAACA
>NW_016203267.1:275-2324 GCF_001687245.7 Rhagoletis zephyria
TTTTTGTTTGTTTATAAGATGCCATTTTTCACTGCGATAGCATAGCACAGATGTGTGCGTAATTGTGTTTTTGAAGTGGTATATTCTGTAGCATCAGAAACGGTGCGGAGGTCGAGGTGAACTCGAGCCGGCAAAAAAACAATATTGTGAAATTTATTAAGGGCAGCAGTCTACCGGATATCCGATCGGATATCCGAATCCGGCTGTTATTTTTTACAGGATATCCGTAATCCGGTTATCCGGCAAAATCTGTATCCGGCACATCCCTACTAAAAATCATGAACGTGAACTCTTGGTGAAAATAATGGACCAATATGTTTCAATACAAAAAATTTATTTTGGGCGGGACGGAGTTCGCCGAGTCTGCTAGTCTATATATATAAAAACGAAATGTTTTCCGTATGACGGCGATGCCTGACCAAACGGCTGAACCGATTTAAATTCTGTAAAAGGCACTTTTTTGGACATTCTGTGTGGAAGGTTTTTCGATTTAAAAAAATTTGAAACTTTTTGTTGTTGTTGCCGAAAAATTACGAATGCTGAGACGTCACGATTTCACAATTTCACAGAACAGACAGAATCGAACAAACTTTTGACAAAGTATCGTCATGACACCTGGGCCTATAATAGGGTAAAAAAATTGGGATTCGACAAGGGTGCGTGGCACCTCCCATAGGCGTGAAACTTTTAATCACCCATAACTTCGGAACTATTAGTCACATGAACTTGAAATTTGGTATGCAGTCATATATATAGTAGGTGCTTTAATCAGCCATAACTGCGGAACTATAAGTCACATGAACTTGAAATTTGGTATGCAGTCATATATATGGTAGGTGCTTACAGTAGAGTATATATAAATAACTTTGTAAAAGTGGGCGTGGCATATCCTATAGGCGTGAAATTTGTTATCAATCATAACTTCGGAACCATATCTATGGTAGGTGCTTACAGTAGAGTATATATAAATAACTTTGTAAAAGTGGGCGTGGCATATCCTATAGGCGTGAAATTTGTTATCAATCATAACTTCGGAACCATATCTATGGTAGGTGCTTACAGTAGAGTATATATAAATAACTTTGTAAAAGTGGGCGTGGCATATCCTATAGGCGTGAAATTTGTTATCAATCATAACTTCGGAACCATATCTATGGTAGGTGCTTACAGTAGAGTATATATAAATAACTTTGTAAAAGTGGGCGTGGCATATCCTATAGGCGTGAAATTTGTTATCAATCATAACTTCGGAACCATATCTATGGTAGGTGCTTACAGTAGAGTATATATAAATAACTTTGTAAAAGTGGGCGTGGCATATCCTATAGGCGTGAAATTTGTTATCAATCATAACTTCGGAACCATATCTATGGTAGGTGCTTACAGTAGAGTATATATAAATAACTTTGTAAAAGTGGGCGTGGCATATCCTATAGGCGTGAAATTTGTTATCAATCATAACTTCGGAACCATATCTATGGTAGGTGCTTATAGTGGGGTATCTTAATATAACGGGTGATTTTTTAAGAGCTTGATAACTTTTTTTTTAAAAANATATAGTGGGGTATCTTAATATATAAAAATCCCATGTCACTGTGTTCGTTTACGCTAATCTCCGAAACCGCTTAACCGATTTCAACAAGATTTTGTGGGTGTGTATTGTTGGTTCCAACATAAGGGATAGGATAGTTGTAACCTCGAGAAAGAATATTTTTTTTTTATCGAAATTTTTTCTATACTTTTCGCATTGGGCGAAAAATGAAATGTTTTCCGTATGACGGCGATGCCTGACCAAACGGCTGAACCGATTTCAATTCTGTAGAAGGTACTTTTTTGGACCTTCTGTGTGGAAGGTTTTTCGATTTAAAAAAATTTTAAATTTTTTGTTGTTGCTGAAAAATTACGAGTGCTGAGACGTCACGATTTCATAATTTCATAGAGATTTCTGTACATTAAATTTCACTAACCTATTAAACGGCTAGCACGATTTGGTTCATATTTGGAACGGCACCCTGAAATTGTGCATATGGAAACTGTGCATACGAAATA
>NW_016203268.1:0-2324 GCF_001687245.7 Rhagoletis zephyria
ACGACCGTCATCTCTGCGAACTGTGGACCTTTCGTAGAGGTTTTCGCAATATACATTGTCGTCGGTGAGAGTCGGGGTTGATGGAACTTCCTCCTGTTCCCAGAACTTCTTGAGTAGATCGTTCAAAGTGTCTGTCGAGTTTTCAATTACCTGGGTCGTGAATGATGAGACGTGCTCTGTTACTGGGCCGCTCAAAATCCACCCAAATATTGAATTTAGCGCTATTAAACTTCCACCGACATTGGTTTTTAGGCCTGGAAGTAGCACTTGGGGGATGACATCACTTCCTAATACCATGTCTATTCGAGCTGGAGTAAAACAGTTAGGGTCTGCTAGAGGGAGGGATGAGTATTCTTGCAGTTTAATGTATGTAACTTTGAACGATGGCAAGAAATGAGTGAGTTGCGGAAGGATTATCGCGTTTGTGGTTATGTTCATGGTTTTATCGGCTGAACAAATGGTAATAGCGCAGATTTTGTTCACTTTTTGTATCACGAGGCCACCCATTCCCATAATTTCATAATTAGTGGCCTTTGTCGGGAGGCCAAGCAGTTTTTGTGTGCGGGATGCAATGAACGTTTTCTGAGACCCTTGATCTATAAGAGCTCGAATTTTGAATATTTCTCCATTATGTAGGATTGAGACTTTTGCGGTAGGAAGTAGAGTTTTTTCTCTACTACTCGCGAAGTGTGAGAGGGTTTGGTTCTGTTGAGAAGACGAGGGAGTTTGGTTTTGTTGAGCGTCTTTAGAGGTTGACGCTCTATTTGGGTCACTACTCGCTAGGGGTGGAAGTCGCGCCTGATTCTTTTTTGGCCTTGTGCCTGTATTTGCTGTTTGTGATTTAGCGGGGTAATGGAGAAGAGAGTGGTGCCGTTTTTGGCAGTAAACACAGGTAAAATTGCTATGACACTCAGTTTCTGAATGGGAAAAGGCTAAACAGTTCCTACAATAGCGATTATCTTTTATGAATTTGTTGCGATCCTGCACTGAGAGCTCCATGAATTTGACGCAGTTCATCATAGAGTGGTTGGAGTTGCAAGATGCCTCCTTTTTTATCTCAGCGTTAAATGACTGGGTTCTGCTTTTATAGCTGAAAGAATTATTCTTGTTAGGGGTTGATGAGCTGGGAGGGTAATTTTGGTTAAAGCCCTTGGGCTTATTTGGCCTATACGTACTAAGTCGTTCTACAACTTCGTACCGTGTTGTCAGGAATTGGTCCATTTCGAACCAGAGAGGCAACTCCTTTCTTGTGTTGAGTGATTGCTCCCATAAGGCGAGAGTTTCGCCTGGGAGTTTTGAGGAGCAGAGGTTTATTAGCATAGGGTCCCAGTCTTTTGTGGATACACCATTTGCATTGAGGGTTGAGAGGCAATTGCTAATAGTGGTCTGTATTGCCTGAATTTTTTCCCCACTTTCACTATGAATGGGTTGAATATTAAAAAGGGTCTTGAGCTGGTTGTCGACGAGAATCCTGCGATTCTCGTATAAGCGTCCCAGCCAGCTTAAGTGCATGATTTTTAATTATGAGTCCAGCTTTACCTCGAGTTTTTTTGCCTTAAATGATAAAGCTTCTGGGCTTGAGAGAGTTTGGGGTGATTTATGTACACTGCTGTGAACATATCCCTAAAGGACGGCCAGTCTTCATATCCACCGCAAACTGTTTCCACCAAGCAGGCACTTTTAGATAGTTTTGGAGTTCGGGTGGGGCTGGTAGTGCTGAACTGCTGATGTTACTGGCGGCCATCATGTCGGGTTGGCGATCGCTGAGTAATTCGTTGATGCGCGTCCTGGTACTTATGCACGTGTCTACCGCGGTGTCGTATTTCGCCTCGCATGCCTTACTGGATCTCTCGTCCGAGCTGCTCATGTATACCGCTTTGTATGAGTTCTCCACCTATGACAAGTGGCTGTTGAGTTTCTCCAAGAAAACCTTGAGACTGGCTTCCAAGTGGTCCGTTTCGTAAATCTTCCACCATTTCGCGCAATATTTTTCCAGCTTAGAAATTTCGAAAAGGAATTTTTTCTGCGCTTTGGTAAATTCCCCGTCGTCAGCTTGGGACTTTGACCGTGTTTTTTTTGTTGCCTGGTGAGGAGGCTGGAGGGAAGGGGTTTCCTGTTTTTCCTCGGCCATTTTAATTTAATTTATTAAGTGCTCTTTCTAATTATTTGGTTAATTTTATAAATTGAGTACTTGTANACTTGGGACTTCGACCGTGTTTTTTTTGGTGCCTGTTGAGGGCCTGGAGGGAAGTGGTATCTTGTTTTTCCTCGGCCGTTTTAATTTAATTTATTGGGTGCTCTTTCTAATTATTTGTGTAAATTTT
>NW_016203269.1:0-2324 GCF_001687245.7 Rhagoletis zephyria
CGTTGGTGGTTGCTCGCAGACTTCGAGGCGCCTCTCGGGAAAGAAGAGAAGAACTTCTTCCGTTGAACCTTTTGTTCTGAAAATGGAGTTTCTCCTCAGCTTTGGCCTGCGTCAAGGCGAGACAGACCACAGCAAGCAGGACAAAGACCACCTGGTGAAGTACTAGCGTGAAGGAGTTTGGGCGGACCATCAGCACCGTAAAGACGAGAAGGTCAGTGAAGAGGATGCCACCGACGACCAGGACCACCGGTCGCTTCCAGAGCTTCTTCTCCGAGCAGTCATCGAACCAACTTCGTTTGAGGCGTTTCAGTGAAGAATTCTGGTCACCACCACCAAACACTCGTCTGGTCTTTGCCCAGGCCTCGCCCACTCGTTCACTGAGCAACTTTGGCGATTTGACGCGGGACTTTGCGTTTCCGTTCCCATGTCCATTAACCCGAAAGCGAAGTTCCTCCCTGTGCCGTCGACCAGCCCTGAGCTCCTTTGCCACTAGAAAGTACGCCCAGCTGAGGAGGAGAACCGCCTGGCCGAGACAGGCGAAGAAGATGAAGCTGCCCTGGAAGGTGCGGTAGTGCTCCGCATAGAAGTTGCCATCCCGCAGAATGGCGTCCGTCGTCTGGAAGTCCACCCGGCGGATGGGAAACCACTCCCCCAGAAGTTCTCGCCACTTTTCCGCTGTCGTCTCCATCAGCGTCCCGTTCTTCAGCGCCTCGATCCACTCTCTCCGGCTCAGCGAGTTGGGCACTATCTCCACGGATCGCTCGTGGACGGCCGTCATGAGGCGCATCAGGTCGGCGTAGGTGTACAGCGAGCCGGAGGAGGCCGTGGGCGGGTCGGCGCCGGCCATCACCAGCACCAGGGCGCCGAAGAAGGAGCTCACAAGGGCGAGGGTGACCAGGGCGAGGCGGATCGTCTCGTGGTCGGCCGACTTGATCGAGTTGACCACCTTGCCCAATGTTGAGCCACCGTTTCCGCCGTTGAGACTTCCAGTGGACATCTCCAGGCGGCGTCTCTCCTTGGCGGCGGCCGCCTCGGCGAGCTGCTCCTCGATGGACTTTACTGCTGCTGTGGTGGAGTTCACTGAAGAAGAAGAAGAAGTATTTAAAGTGGTGCTGTTGACGGTTGCTGCTGCCGTTGTTGGTGGTGGTGGTGGTGCTTTGCTGCTGTTGTTGTTTGCATTGGCACTGGCACTGGCACTGGCATTGGTCGTGGTCGTATCGGTTGCACTAATGCCCTCAATCATGTCTTCGGTTGTGGTTTTTGCTGCTGTTGTTCTCATTATCGTTTCACTGGGGGACGGATCGATCACCGCAACGGACACCGTTTCGATCGATGATTGCTCTTGTTCTGTGATTTGAGTAGGTGGTGCTAGTGTTGATGTCATGATTGAGGTACGAGGTATTGAAGTAGTGACGGGCAGGCCGAAAATCAGGTGCTTGTACGACAGCTGTACGGCAGCAGCAGTGGTTGTGTGCTCTCCTTAACAGAAGTCTCATCTGATCTGACACTGCTGCTGCTGCTGCTGCTGGTCCTGCAGTTCTGGTTCAGCTGCTGGTTCTCTGGTGCCGATTCAAGGCCGACTCCTGCCCTTTTCCTCTGTACGACTGCCACGGCTGGACACACGCAAGAGAAATGGTTTGTGTGTTTATGGTACACACCAGTGCACCACTGTCTCTTCTCTTCTGTTCTCTTCTTGTGGTAATTAGTTTGCACACTGTCCACTCAGTGCTCGTTGTGTACTCTCTCTCTCTCTTTAACTGCATGCGATCTTTAAAGCAATAAAATACATTGATTAAAACACTGAATTAGTGGAATTATACCCGATGATTTCTTTGAAAATTACCGTACTTTGGTGCAGGCTGGTCAAACTCTTTTGCCATGTTCATCCGACAACCGCTAGATGGCAACAGGGGTTCCACAAACTTTATTTTCCTGGTTTTCTGAACACGAGAAAAATAAAATTCACGGGCGATTTTTTGACGCCACTTTCAAGATGGCGACGACGGTGGCGTTCCTAGCGGACAACATCGGAAACTACTAGCTTTTAACAATAAATTCTGTCAATTTTTCAAACAAGCGTTTCTTGGGCCTAGAACGTCGCAGAAAGTTGAAAGTTGCTTTAAATGAAAGCTAAAGACTTGGCGCACAATCTGTATGTAAAATAAATAGGTTTTGACAAGTTTTGATGTTGCANAGCAACTTTGAAATCTCTGCGACGCTCCAGGACCAAGAAACAATCATTTAAAAAATGAACAAAATTAATCATTTAAAGCGGATAGTTTCCGATGTTGGCCGCTAGGAACGCCACCGTCGTCGCCATCTTG
>NW_016203270.1:0-2324 GCF_001687245.7 Rhagoletis zephyria
TATAAACCTTTTATACTGCTACTTTATTTTTTATGTATAAGGCCATTAGACTTCTAGCAAAATATTTCGAAAAAATAATACGATTTACGTGCGCTAGAGCGATTGGAAAATACTTCCAACAACGGAGTTTTTTCATGCATAAAAATACTTTCTTAAAGGAGTTTGTGGAAAAAATCCTCTCAGATGACAAAAGAGTTGAAGTTTTCTACATAAAAATATTCAACAATTTCTCAAGGGAATCATAATAATGAGATTTTTGATGCTGGTTTTTTTTTAGCTTTTTTAAAGATTTGTTTAAGAAAAACTTGATTAACTGGGTATCAATGGAAATGTGTTTTCTCACCGTTTTTATTTATTTGCAAGTTTTCCTTAAACCAGTCTTTGAAAAAAGTTCAAAAACAGCATCAAGAATTTCACTATTATGATTCTATTGAATTTTTTTTTTTTAATATTTTTATGCAAATTTTTTAAGCTTAAACTTTTTTGTCATCTAACTTAGTTTTTTTTGCAAAAAATACTTAAAAAACTGTTTTTATTCACAAAAAACTAAATTTTTGGAGGTTATTTCAAATCGGTCCAGCTCACGTAAATCTTAATATTGTTCCAGAATATTTCGGTGGAAGTCTTAAAATATAATAGATTTTATCATTCAGTTGGAAAAATTGTAGCGATTTTTTTTGTATGGGGCGTGATGCAGTCTAATATACATACATACATACATATGTGCATACAAAGCAACATTTTTGCTTTGAACTGTACCATCCCATTTGTGTAAAACTTTTATCGTATTCCTTGCATATTTTTAGGCTATTGATCGCTTTTTTGTGCAAACGAAATCATCGTGGCTTAACGAAAATCAAAAGTAATAGTTAAATTAAGCTTTTAGGAAAACTAAGACTTGATTAAAATGCGACAAACTTGTCTGTTTTAGTGTTGCAGAGTGAATAGATAGGCAATCTGCCGTGGTGTGGAGCTTGTTGCGCTGCTGGCGGAAATCCCGAAGCTTTTTACGTACATAAATACATACATAGATATGTATAAGACAATTTCAGTTATTATGGCTTTAACCAAGTAACTAACTAACTCAATTGTGGCTTAAAGCATGAAACGCTTTTTCCAACGCTGTAAAATAAAGCTAATACGATTAGCTGACTCGTTGAAAGCGTTTACTTGAAAGGACGCAAGTTGTATTTTGGAAAAAAGGGACACAAACAAAATATCTCAAGGACGAGAAAAGATAGCGAAGCAAATCTCCCTTTAAGGGAGAGAGTTCAGGACAAATAGGCTCTTAGTATGGAAGAATTATTAATTGTATTAATTTAACGTTCGAAATAAAAATTTTCTTTTAATAACGGTATTTTGCGTAATTTTCATATTACTATTCTAACGGTCCAGTTATGGGCTCTCAAAGTCAAGCTTGGTTTGCATTCGTTCGAGCGCAGTGAGGAATTGTAATTTTTTCTATTTTTCATAGTGAATGCATTAAAAACGAGCTTTCAACTTCGGGTTACTTTCATAATGATGTACCTTATTCAATGATTGTGTTAATACTTAAGTAAACATAAACTATTTTTGCGGCAATATATCGAGCCCTAACCGCCAAAATAACGTAAGCGACATTTTTGTTTTTTTTCAACATTTTCTTTTTGATGCAGAAATGCAGCTAGATGCTTTAAGAATATTCCTGTATCAAAAATAAAATTTTGAAAAAATGTCACTTACGTTATTTTGGCGGTAAGGGCTCGATATAGTAATTAGGTTAAGTTGGTACTAGAGGTTTACGCTAAAAAGAATCGTTTGCGGCAGCGACGCCGGCCCACCCGCCGATAAGAAAGATTTTAAAGAGCCATAACGCTACTAATCTTATCAAGTACTTTCATCAGTGTTCGGCATTCGCCATCTAAATTCAGATTATATTTGTATTTAATTAATTCTTGAATTAGTTTTAAATTTTAGATATTGTTACTTCCTACTTGAGTTAAAATTCTAAGTGCCTGGCGCTGATGGGTGGGCGAACAGAAGAAGGTCAGAGGTACATACAAATGTATGTACATGACTTTTATATTCTCTACAGACCCTTATGTCTTAAAGAAATAAAAAATTTCAAAAGTTGAGTTACTGGAGTAATTTAAGTCGCTTTTAATAAATTATTGTTATAATCTTAATTACCGTTATGTTAAATTATGGAGCTCTTACGATTAATGGGGGTTGTAGATTGGCCGCCCTTTTGAAAACAAGAGTGTTCAACTTCTCTTCCTACAATTTAACCCTCGAACTCTCACAAGAACAGAACTTTTTGAACCGGTGTTGAAAAAATTGCTTAA
>NW_016203271.1:0-2323 GCF_001687245.7 Rhagoletis zephyria
CACCGAGTGTATGTATTTCTGCCATGAAAAATAGCTTATCATAAAAATACAATCGCAGTTCGGAGTCAGCGTAAAACTTCAGGTCGCTCCTCTTGTTGGACAACATTAATGCGCAGGCCACAAATCGGAGGAGAAGCGCGGCCAAACACTAACAAACGTGTAATCCCCTACTATTATTTTTATAGTCGTAAAGAATTTCCAAATTTGTTTACACTGGCAATGAAGTATCTCTGCGAACCACCTTCCGCAGTGACTTCGAAAAGGGTGTTTAGTGCATCGGGTGGCATTGATGCTAAAAACCGAAATGGGTTATTGACCGGTAATGCGGAAATGCTTCTTTTCGTAATGAAAAATTAATAAGTTTTTAAGTCTTAATTATTAATTAGATACTATGAAATTTAATATAGAAATTAAAAAAAAAAAANCGAAATCCGGAAATCCGGCCGGATAGTCGGATAATAGAAAAAGGCCGGTAAGTCGGATAACAGAAATGGCAGGATAGTCGATTAACAGAAAAAGGGCGGATGAGCCGGATTCGGGATATCTACCGGGTACCCGGCACATCCCTAGTTTTTGCGTTCTTAGTGAAATAAAGGAAACCTATCTCAACATCTAATATGATCTAAGCTTCAGTAAAAAAAAAAGTTATACCTGATAGCCAGTCTTAAAGCTATCGAGACAGTCCTCTGGGAAAATCGCAAGATTAGATACCGAGACCTTCCCCGTAGAGCCGCGTTCGATCACAACGATCTCAAATAATTTCGAAATTGTTGTCAATTTCATAATAGGTCTATAGTTTGTGACGTGGTTTCTATTTCCCCATTTAAAAATTGGAGTTAGATGAGCTTTTTTCCAGTCCTGTAGAAATATTCCAACAGACAGCGACTTAAAAAAATTAACATTAATGGCTTCAGATATGGATGAGGTCTTCTCCCGACACGGATAAAGCGCCAAATGACAAAGAGGAATCTAGGAAACCTGAATAGCCTAGATTGTTATCCGTATCGGATACAAAAAATTTAGCAAAAAGATTTGCCTTTTCTTCTGTAGTTTTGGCATATTTATCTCTAAAAAATATAGAGAATGAAACATTCGAAATTGACTTCTTCTATTTAATAAAGGTCCAGAAGGCTTTCGGGTTCTGTTAAATATTGTATCACAAATTCCTAATATACCTCTTATGCAGTTCTTTGTCAAGCTTCCTGAATTCAGCCAGCTAGCATTTGTAAACTTGATAAAGATCCTGACTTTTTCATATACATATAAGATGTTGTAATTATTCATAAAGCTGATCATGCGACTAATTTGGTCTGACAACTGGATTTTAGCCATGGTGACCTCTTTTCCTTGTTTGAAATTTTTATTTCCTATGTAGCATGCCTTGTTGTTTCCCCTTGTATTATCATATGAAGGGGTGTAATATTGCGAAGTGCTTCCATATCTGCAGCGGACATATATTCTTATGCAAAATAATGTCACAAAAACAATAAAATAATGTCAGCGTTTACGTGAAGCCCTGTATTTAGTTTAATTGATTAATTAAACTGCAATACAACTTTTTAACTTCGAAAAAGAAAAACTGAACTTTTTTGAAAGCTTTCGCTCTGCTGAGCTCACCAAAAGTCTCTTAACTGTCACTTCAAGTGATTTCTCTCAACTTGTTGGCAATTTTTTTATGCTATTACGACAACAACAATAACCACTATAATTTCCACTTATAGTCAAACTCAACTACGCCCAGCGCTTTCTGAAATAGATACTCATTTTGTAGTTCCTTAGTTGTTTTTCTTAGAAAGCTTCCAAAAACTTTAAGATTTTCTATTTATTTCTTTGTGCATTTCGTTTCTATATAAATATTTGCTTTCTCTATTATTTCGCTTAAAATATGTAGATGGGTCTATTGCAAATATTTCGTTCAGTTTAAAATCTAAATTAAATATTTAAAGAACTGTAGCGAGGTGTTTTTACTTGAGTCGAAATATAAAATAAATAAAACATAATATGGTTGTTGTTGTGGTGTAACTTAGACTACATATGAAGAGAAAAAATAAAATAAAATTGTTTTCCCAGCACTTGCTGTCAGCAAGTTTGTCAAGTCTGGCTAGTATTTCCTTTTTACTGTTTCCTCTGCTCATAGTTTTTGCTGTTGTTGGCACTTTTCATTTTTATTACAAATTTCTTGATTTTATTAGCCAAACGCTGCATAGGTTTGGACGCTAAGGTACAAGCTCTGAAAAACTTTACAGTTTTGCTTGATTTCTTTTTTATCGCGTATTGTTGTTTACCTTTTTGGTTACAGTTATTACCTTCATCGTCCTTCTCC
>NW_016203272.1:0-2323 GCF_001687245.7 Rhagoletis zephyria
ATAAACTCGGATAAAAAATTCTAGTGAAAAACTACAGCAGTTAGTTTGATTACAAAATGGGCGACGACGCTGACGAGCTGAGTGGCTCCTCAGGTACTAAAGAAAATAAAAGAATACAAGATCGAATTCTTTGACGAGAGAGACAATGGACAAAATATTTCTAACATTTTCATAAGACCGTTAACCATAAATAGTGCGACAATGAATCAAAAAACGATGGAGAAAGTAATTTATTTGTATTTCTCTATATCGATGCAATACCTACTACAAGCGAAAGAAAATCCATAAATGCTGTAGCAGTATCACGAGTGCTTAAAAAGTTAAAATATGTAGACATTGACGACGTCGTGGTCAAAGTGGGATATGGAAGGGCAAACATTATTTGCAAGTCAGCGCAGGTAGCCGCCAATAATTTGGCAAGAGATACGAGATTCGGTCAAGAAGGATACGATGCAAAAATAATGTATCGATAATATTTCAAAAATGGGCATTATTTTCGATATACCCCCTGATNGCCCTGATATTAGCACGGAAGAACTATTGCAGGAAATTGAGTCGTCGATACCTATTCTAAAAATCAAAGTGGGATATGGAAGGGCAAAGATTATTTGCAAGTCAGCGCAGGTAGCCGCCAATAATTTGGCAAGAGATACGAGATTCGGTCAAGAAGGATACGATGCAAAAATAATGTATCGATAATATTTCAAAAATGGGCATTATTTTCGATATACCCCCTGATATTAGCACGGAAGAACTATTAAAGGAAATTGAGTCGTCGATACCTATTCTAAAAATCATAAGAGTCGAACGTAGAGATAAAGATAATAAATACACTAAAATACCAACTAGACGTGTTAAAATTATTTTTAAAGGCCTGGCAATACCAAAAACTGTTGTATACGGTTACAACAAAATTGAAGTGAAGCATTTTATTTCGCTGGCTCAATGCTATAGATGTTATCGCTTTAATCACTATGCACAGCATTGCAAGCGGACAGTTAACAAGTGTAAGGAGTGTTTTCAAGAGCACGGAGTGGGAGCTGGTTGGCTGCCAATTGTTTGTGTTAATTGTAAAAGCAAACATTTACCGACTGCGAGAGACTGCCCGGCTAGGGTTAAGGCGAATGTTATAAGGCGAACGATGGTAATAGAAAATAGAACGTACAGGGAAGCGCAAAAAAAAGGTCTCAGAAATTGTAGGCAACCGGTTTGATTTACTGGAAAACTACGAGGAAGAATATTCCCTGGCCCCAAATAGAAACACAATTAATCGAGTGTCCAACAATAATACAGAAAAAACCAACTTTATGCATAAATTATTACCCGAATAGGCAATCGTAACAGACAAAGGGAGGAGTNGACACTAAAATACCAACTAGACGTGTTAAAATTATTTTTAAAGGCCTGGCAATACCAAAAACTGTTGTATACGGTTACAACAAAATTGAAGTAAAGCATTTTATTTCGCTAGCTCAATGCTATAGATGTTATCGCTTTAATCACTATGCAAAGCATTGCATGGAGACAGTTAACAAGTGTAAGGAGTGTTTTCAAGAGCACGGAGTGGGAGCTGGTTGCCTGCCAATTGTTTGTGTTAATTGTAAAAGCAAACATTTACCGACTGCGAGAGACTGCCCGGCTAGGGTTAAGGCGAACGATGGTAATAGAAAATAGAACGTACAGGGAAGCGCAAAAAAGGTCTCAGAAATTATAGGCAACCGGTTTGATTTACTGGAAAACTACGAGGAAGAATATCCCCTGGCCCCAAATAAAAACAGAATTAATCGAGTGTCCAACAATAATACAGAAACAACCAACTTTTTGCATAAATTATTACCCGAATAGGCAATCGTAACAGACAAAGGGAGGAGTTGAATTCAACGCGGACATGGCTGGAATGGAGAGAGGCCATTCAACCTGTTAAGATAGCAAAAATAACCATGAACTCCAACAAAATTGTTAGTACACAAAATACTTTCAACGATTTAAGCCATGCTATATCCACGCACTTAGCTAACAATGTCGATGACAGACTAAACTATAAAACAATAAAATTATTCAATAATATACGAGCAGCATTAAATAAAATAAATAATGAATTTGACAGCACTTTAATAAATAATGCAAATACAAATGGAAATGAAAACATTACATTTTAATGAGATTAGGAAAAAAAGAGCTACTAGAATTATGTTTAAATAATAACGAGATAGATTCAGCAATATTGTCAGAGACTTGGCTGAACAGTAGTAACATAGAAACCAGTATGAATGGTTACAATTTTGCATTTTCCAATAGACCAGATGGTTTCGGAGGAGTGGGG
>NW_016203273.1:0-2323 GCF_001687245.7 Rhagoletis zephyria
CTGGACGTAGTGAAGTCCTTGCCAGAATTCACTGGTGACCAGTCGCGATTCGTGTAGTGGCGTCAGGCAGCACATACTGCCTATAAAATTTTCGAAACCGCGCAGGGCAGTTCCAAGCATTATCAGGCCGTGGCCATTATAAGGAACAAAGTAGTGGGTTCTGCGGATTCAGTTCTGTCGTCCTTTAACACGGTACTTAACTTCAAAGCTATTATAGCTAGGCTCGACTTTACGTACGCGGACAAGAAACCGGTGCGAAGTACCGCCAAGACGCGTTACGGGTATTCATATCGGGNATCTGCGAATTTCTTTAAATTTGGTACTCATCCCTGGTCCGTTCTCAGATTGGGAACAACTGGGTCGAGGTATTGGGACTGCGTAGCCTTGTTGTCATACGGACATGCGTTAAAAATTATTGGTGCGATTCGTCCCGGAGAACTATTGCGATGAATCTTTTGCGATAGTCTTGCAGAGGAAGCTCATAGACTGTTTTTGGAGTCTCCGGACGAAGAATATTCCATGCCAGATTCTTACTTTCCATACCAAATCGACTTCAATATATCATGCGAAGTGCCTATTCGGTTAGATTAAATCTAGCAATTCATTTTTTTTGTAATATCATTGGGGTCATGCACTCTGCTGACGAAGTGTAAACGCTCGAAAGATCCTTGACCGCAACATCACGGCGGTCCTTTTAAACGCTCAGCTGGTCGGGGATCAGGGCGTACATCACCGCGCTACAAGCACATCAGACACCATACCACCGGAGGGAACCCTAAAGTCCGCTTCACGGGGAAGGGATTCCAGACTGCTGGCTATCGTAGCGAGGCTACCAAAATTTTGGTTCACGAGGCAATGAGGGCTCTACGGGAGCTGAAGGATGCACTACCCGTTTAACGCGGCCAGGGCCGGGAGGATGGCTACGCGAGCACTGCAACACGTATATTTAATTAACTCAATTTGTAGCTAACTTACTAGTGTGCATTTCATTTTGAATTTTGTATCTTTTGAATTTGTACTTTGAACTACCTCTAGAGTGCACAATTTATAAGCTTATCTTAGGAGTGGTTGGCAACGCATGCCCAACTCGCTCGCTAACAAATCGCTGTATACACACTTGTATTTGCATTTTTTACAGCTGTTATTACATTTTATATACTCGTTTTTTGTAAGCATCAAAAAAGCTGCAGTGCTCGTGCGAGAAATAATTAATTACAATTAACATATAAACTTTATCGGAATCGAATTTTTAAAATAAAAATAGTTATTTACACTAGACGCGAAAATACGCGATGTTATGAAATTAAAGCGAAATTGAAGTGGTTTTATTTTCGTATTGTTTTTTCGCTCGCAGCTCGGCGGATAGTTGAGCCGTTCATATTTGCGAGTGATTTTCGTGCAGCTATCGCAGATTCCTGAACCGCTAAAGCTGCAGTGCTCATCGTTGGAGTCTTGGAGNACAAATCGCTGTATACACACTTGTATTTGCATTTTTTACAGCTGTTATTACATTTTATATACTCGTTTTTTGTAAGCATCAAAAAAGCTGCAGTGCTCGTGCGAGAAATAATTAATTACAATTAACATATAAACTTTATCGGAATCGAATTTTTAAAATAAAAATAGTTATTTACACTAGACGCGAAAATACGCGATGTTATGAAATTAAAGCGAAATTGAAGTGGTTTTATTTTCGTATTGTTTTTTCGCTCGCAGCTCGGCGGATAGTTGAGCCGTTCATATTTGCGAGTGATTTTCGTGCAGCTATCGCAGATTCCTGAACCGCTAAAGCTGCAGTGCTCATCGTTGGAGTCTTGGAGTGTTCCTCCGTGGAAAGCTGCGTAACCCAGTGGAAGAAGCCAATCAAATTCCCCTATCAAGAAACCCTGTGGGCTACCATTTCGCCGACCGCGGTCTCTATATTCTAATTTCTTAGCACATACGATAATTTCGCCCACAAGCAAAAAAGGCTTTGTCACATACGATGAAATTTACAGTTAATTTTTGGAGTTGCTATTCTGCTTTGTGCTGCGAAAAACGTATTCCATTACCACTGTATTCGTGCAACTTTGCAACTGAGTTATTGAATTTTCGAAGTACATGTCAAAGAAAAACGTAAACAAAACATGTCGGGAATAATTATTTTATTAGAATTATCGCAAAGAATTCGAGATGAGCAAAGGTAATAAAGGTGTAAATTTTTTAAATACAGTATATATAATTTAACGCATTATGTATTTCAGAGATAAACAAACATTTTTATCATATTATCAATAGATAACACTGGACCACAAATTTCAACTTTTTCTCTTTACCAGAAACG
>NW_016203274.1:0-2323 GCF_001687245.7 Rhagoletis zephyria
GAGTGTGTGTGTAGTACATCTAATTATCACTAAAAGGTGCCAGTTTTTTCCTTCTCCTTCTCACCACCGCCACCACCACCTCCAAACAGTGAGGCAGGTTGATTACCGCGGGACAGGCGTGCGGCCAAAGACTCAAACTGACTGACTGACTTGGCCAAGTCAAAAGTTCCGAGGAACCTGGGCACTGAAAAGAGCAAGTGCATTAGCAAATGATGATGATGATGGTGGTGGTGGTGGTGCTTACCTGCTCGCTTACCTGCCTGCCTGCCTGCTTGCATGACTCGCCGATATAATGTGCCAGGATTTATTAACTCTCACTCTCCTCACAGTGACTATTTCATTAGCTTCCACACAGTGTGACTCTCTCTTGGTACTCTCGGTTATTATTACACCTGGATTTACTACTATTTTTCTCTGCTAGGTGTGATGTGTTTTATTGGCACTTGGCGCAATACTACTACTTGCTGTGCAGGTGCCGAGCAGCTTTGTGCCGGCAGCGGCAAATGATCACCACCTAATAATAACAGTGCTCTGTAACAGTCGAGTAGTAGTCGCTCGGGTAGCTCTCGTCAACTTTAGGCTTGGGTGTTTGGGTGTTTGGACCAGCTACTCCACGGGCACACACTCGGTGCCATTTGATATTGCAGGCTTTTTTATTGCCGCAGAGGAGCTGCTGCTGCTGCTGCTCACTAGTTCAGTCCCTTTGGTTGTTGCTGCTGCTGCTGCCACTCTCGGTGCGCTGATTAATTTGAATCGATTCCACCACCACCACCACTACGATTACTGCCTCCAACGACGACGACGACGAGCTGTCTCCAACGAGCACACCACATTACAACGGAAGCTTTATTACCTTGTCCGCTTTTTATTGTCACCTCTCCTCGCTTGCTTGCTCGTTTTCAGGCTCGTTCGCCGTCTGATGCATTGCCGTCTTCTTCTTCTTCTTCATATTTCCCTCTCTTTCATATTTGAAGCCAACTGTGCCTGTGTGCCCATAAAGTGCGTGTTTATTGCCGCGCGCGCCATTGATACCGATGGGGATTGATGGATTACTCATTGATTTTCAATTACTGTCCTGCTTTGGTACTCACTCACTGGCTCTAAAGCCATTGCTGCCTATTGCTTCTATTCAATTCAGTGTGCCGAGGCACACGGTTATCACTGGCACACTTTTTTCCTCCTCCTCCTCCTCCTCCTCCTCCTCTTCGTCTTCTTTTCTTGCGCTGGCTTTATCGTTTTCCACTTTTTTCTTCTTCTTTTTCCTTCGTTCCAGCTTTTTTTCTTCTCTTCCGTCTTGTCACTCGACAGCTAATCATTCCTCGGTTCTTCCATCCATTTCTCCTTTCACGCAAAATGGGAGCTGTTTAAAGTTTTTTTTTCTGCTGCCTCGCTGGTACTAGTACTGTTCCCATCCTTTTTGGAAGACATTTGTTTATACTTTCGGCTGCCCTAGCCTTCGTTTTAGTTGCACTAAAGCCTCTAGTGAATTGTCTGTATTGGTTGAGTCGAGAAAAACCAAAATTGCAAATTGGGACGGCGAGTGCTCAAGTGCTGGACGACGACAAAGTGTTGTCGTCGGTTTGTTTCGGTGCTCTTGTTTTCTTTTCTGGACCCTCACCTGTTTTAGTGCGGATAACCTAATAATGAGTGGTGTGTGTGTGCCGTGCTTGATGAAAGAGGATAATTGCTAGCCTATCTTTTTCTCTCATTAGCTGAAAGAAAGAAAGAGAGAGAGAGAGAGCGGGCTTTAAATTGAAATTGAATCACCTGCTCAATTATTAATGCTAATGCTCGCCCGAGTGTTTTGGTGCTGTGCTGTGCTGCACTTTGGACGTGCTCCTGGCACTCTTTTCTTTGTCTACGGTCACTAATTACCGCCTGCTCTTTCATTTTCATGCTTTTTTCACTTCACACACCCATCACCGCCGCCGCTGACCGGACAATTAGTGGCGCCTAAAGTGTCGGTGTCGCCTTTGGTGCACAGCTTTAATCCTTTCATAGTTGGCCATTTTAATGATGGAAGTGGAAGTGGAAGTGCTGCTTAGGGTGCTAAAGAAATTAGGTCTTTTTGTCTGGGCTGATTCGATGATTGACCTGAGTGAGGGAAGGGGAACCCTCAGTGGGTCAGTTCATGGCAATCAGCTGCAATTTTTTTTCCTCAAGTTGAGTACTTGGGCGCAAGTGCTGCCTTTGATCCACTTCAGCTGCTCTGATCATCACAATTTGCACAATTGATCTCTGGGGCGAGGACGATCAATTTGCCTCTGCTGCTGCTGCTGTTGTTGTTGGCGGTAGACGATCAGTCTGGCCACAAGTGGAATAC
>NW_016203275.1:0-2323 GCF_001687245.7 Rhagoletis zephyria
AGTAAGAGCTAGTACCGTCCGGAAACATTACAGTACAGATATAGCAATAAAATTTTTTTGTAGAAAAAAACTATAACCGAAATGAGTTTAAATAATTTCATCAATCATTCACATGCTTCCATTTGAATGTAGAATATTTAAAACAAAATGTATATTTATAACTCAAAAAATTCCATACGCTGAGTGTTTTGTATGTGAAGTAGAATATTCAAATCTACTGTACTCTATTCGGCTAGAACTTTTAATGAATTCATGCAGCCCTCTAATATGTACACACTACGTATATAGATAAAATGCGGTGCAAAGTGCCGACTTTATTTCTTTTCTAAATCTTGAAAGTGGTTTGCATAAGTAAATTCGTTGATGAAGGCGCTGTGAAAGCAAACAAAAAAGACAAATTTTAGGAAAGTAAACTAAATCCAGTTTTGGGACTTTGCATGTACAACGAGCAGAATCAGGTACGTGTCCATAAATAGGCATTGTACATATGTTACGTACATATATATGTTTGCTAAAGCCGCCCTTGAGACCAGTCTGTAATAACGCTAGATAAGACTCAGTTTAGTTTAGCGTAAGCAGCGCATTATCTTCGCTTATTCAGTGTTAGAAATGTCTAAACAAACGTATTTATTTCCTAAAGTTCAATTAAATTTTTAGATAAACTTTTTGGGGGTCTGGTACGATATGTAGAAATTTAAAATGCAAAATATAAAAAAAAAGGAACAGTCCAGCGCCTTCGCNTTTTGGGACTTTGCATGTACAACGAGCAAAATCAGGTACGTGTCCATAAATAGGCATTGTACATATGTACATATGTTACGTACATATACATATATGTTTGCTAAAGCCGCCCTTGAGACCAGTCTGTAATAACGCTAGATAAGACTCAGTTTAGTTTAGCGTAAGCAGCGCATCATCTTCGCTTATTCAGTGTTAGAAATGTCTAAACAAACGTATTTATTTCCTAAAGTTCAATTAAATTTTTAGATAAACTTTTTGGGGGTCTGGTACGATATGTAGAAATTTAAAATGCAAAATATAAAAAAAAAAAAACAAAAACAAAATGTCAAACAAAAATATTTCGTAAACCAAGAATGTCGAGAAAAAAATATATCGAATCAAAAAATGTCGAAATAATGTAATGAATGATGCGTAAAATTCTCACGAATTTCTTCTTGCTTTTGATGATATACATACATACACACTTGTGATCAGCTAATTAAGCCAGCAACATTTTAATCAATTTTGGCAATTTTTCTTTCGATTATTTAATGTTTATTATTTTTCCATAAAAGTCTAGCTTATTATATAACAAACATCACTTAAATCCAGATTGCAAACTTTGTGCAAAAATTAGGAAAAATCTGCAAATTTTCAGCTGGACTTTCAACTTTTTATTCAGATTTTTTAAATAAATATGCATGAGATTATCTTTTAAAATGGTAACATATATACATATATACATACAATTTAAGTGTGTAAACAATTTTTAATGATGAAACCGAAAACGTTTGAAAACATACTTATGAATTATGAATGAATAATATTTTTTTTCTTTTTTGTATAAAGATATGTGTGCAACACATAATTTTACAATATTTCTATACGCAAATAATATAGGGACAAAGAAATCTGATATAACATATATGCAAGCTAATGACAAACAATTAACATGCGATTGACTTTTGTATGTTAGACTTTTTTTCTTACATATATCGGAAGTTAAATATCAAAGATGAACCGCATTCGATGGATAAATTTAAATAGCTATAAACGAAAAAAAATAATGTTATGTCGGCCGCTGTGGCGTAGTGGTAAGCAGTGCGCGCTTCCACTCCGCAACGCCTGCGTTCAAGCCCTGGTCAAAGCAACATCGCAAAAAAATATAGAAAAAAGGTTTTTTCTTAACAGCGGTCGTCCCCCGGCAGGCAATGGCAAACCTCCGAGTGTATTTCTGCAAGCTTCTCATAAAAATACAATCGCCGTTCGCAGTCGGCATAAAACTGTAGGTCCCTCCGCTTTCTGTCACAACGTGAAAGCGCACGCCGCAAATCGGAGGAGAAGCTCGACCAAACACTAAGATATGTGTAAGCGCCAATCTATTATTATTATTATTATTATATTATTATAATGTTATTTCTGCTCTACAGTAGCTTACTCTACCTTGCAATTTTCCTACAAGGATTAAACCGCCATAATACTATGCACGTACTTATGTATGTATGTGTAAAACACTCTATCTCAGAATTTTGTTGAAGAACGCCCTATCTCAAACGGAAATTCATTGAAAAGAAGCTGAGATAGGGCTTTCTATTTTTTGCAA
>NW_016203277.1:0-2323 GCF_001687245.7 Rhagoletis zephyria
GTGGGCAGCGCCATGCCCACTTTCCAAAAATGTATAACTATAAAATTTGTTTGCTAAGACTAAAAAATTTTTTTGCAAGCATCGATTTTTAGTGAATTAGCCTTAGTAGTTGTTGGTTTATCACAGTTTTCGTATGTCCGTAAATTATCGTTTTATTTATTCTAGCCGAATACGGCTATACGAAATTTAAAATAAAAAAAAATTAGTTTCTGAAAATTAAATTATAGATATTAAAAAAAGTTATTTTCCTTTTTAAAACAAAAAAAAATAAAACTAAACAGTAATTAAGTTAAACAAAAGTAAACACTATAATAAAAGATTTAAGGTAATTAAAGTAAACGAAATATGATTTTTTTAAATAAAGAAATCCAAAAATTTAACGAAAATTAATTTAACAAAAATCAAAAACTTAAAAAAAATCTCCTAAAAACTATCTTAAATTCAAAAAAAGGATTTTCCTGTTTGAAACAATAAAAATTAAAAACTAGCAGAAAATTAGTTAAAAAAATAGACCTTAAATAAAACAATTAGGTAAATAAAATAAAAAATATAAGTTTTCTTAAAAAAAACAAAATCTAAATATTAAAATTAAAAAAATTAGTTTAAATTAGTAAAATCTCAAATTTGTAGGATAATATTCTCGAGATTTTTACCCCTTAAAATTTGTTAGAAAAATTCGTAAATTTTTTTTTTTTTTTTTGACGGTGTTACGTTTTTTTTCATACAAACTAAGTATGTTCGACCATTTTTTTTTGAAAGGGAAGCAAATAAGCAGCACTTTTCACTCGCACTTTATTATATTCAATTTTAATGAGTTACAAAACTGTTGGTTACATTTTTCTAAAGATTCTAAATAAAAAAGTTTGAAATTTTGGTGAAACATTGCAGAATTTTATTTTTATAGCTTATTTTTAGAGCCTTGCTTTCATAAACTAAATAATAAAAATTAAATAAACTAAGGAAAAATAGCCAAGACTTCCTAAAATATCAAGTCCTAATTTCTATTTTGGTTACTATATTTATTGGTCGATTCGAATCACAGGCATTCAGATTAGAAAATAATAACTGTTTATGGAGACCCACACCAAAATCACATAAAACTTGTTCATATTCATGCCATTTTAATGAGCCGTTAAGGCGTCGAAACACCGAATACGGACATTAAGAGAAAAAAAAGAACATTTGGCATCCCGTATAAAATAAATAAATTGAATACCAGGACAATGGGTCAAAAAAGAGAACTGTTCCGTATAATACAGGTCGGATGGTCACCGTATACATACATAAGTGCCAATTATCGGCGTTTACAATTACATACCTAACATTGCATGCACTTGCAAACATAACTTTCATGTAAAATAATTGCTAATAAATAGTTATTCAATGCTTGGATTCCAACATTCGTGCAATTTTTTTGCAGCTCCAATATTAGTTCAACACAATCAGCTGTCTAAATGTCATAGCCAAGTGACAATTGACACGCACTTTTTGTCATAGCGGTATTTTTTTTTTACAGCTATACACACACCGCGGAAATTGACACATGCAGTTTGACATATGAATTACTTTGAATTTAGTTGTCAAAGTTATGTCACAAATTACTAAAATGGGGAAAAAAGTGCACACAAATTAGAGAGGAATAGAGGTTGAGCTCTGGGAGATATTAAACGATCAGAGGAAATGAGTTGTAGAAAAAATATTTGTATTTCATGTGTTCAACTGTTTGTGGGATATCTAATAAAAAACGGACATTTTCCTCTTTCATCTGTGTACACCTGTGAAAAAAAAATGTTGTTTGCGTGAGAACAGCTGTGTATCGCACGCACTTTTTCCTACCCACCACTACGCAGCCGTAAGCGAGCAAGTGGGCCAATTGACATGTGCGTTTAATTTGCATGACACATGTCGATTTTTACAGCAATAACTGTGCATGAAAACATAGAGAAAAGGCACGACCGCAAGCCCATATGCAAATGCAAGAACAGAAAACAAAAGGTAACTGAACGCTTGCTGCAAAAGTACACGGAATTGGGAAATGTTTATTGTGAGTGCCCACTAGGGTGGTCCCTAAAATATGAATATCAGGGGCACCGTTTTATTTTGCTCAACGTACAAAATAAAGACTTTCACGAAAATCGCGATATTAAAAAAGAATTTAGAAGTCGCTGCCAGGGTTTGTAAACATTTAGATTTTTTTTTAAGTCGCAAGAAATCTACAAAAGTTTCACTTTGACCAGCTATAACTTAGCGAGTTTTTTAATTTGTATGAATAACTTCCAATAAGAATTCAAACGTATCAGATTTCAAGTTTAAATTCCGGCAA
>NW_016203278.1:0-2323 GCF_001687245.7 Rhagoletis zephyria
AACTAAATAACTTTAGTTGTCGAAACCAATCGTTTTTCTCAGTGTAGAAGAAGATTAAAATAAAGGAAATTGTAGAGAAAAGGATATAGATGGAGACACAGGGACTCAATCTGAGAACTATTTTGTGATTTTAGAGATTTTCGGGATTCTCAGGACTTATCGATATAATAATCGATACTTTAATCAGTTTTGTTATCGATATTTTTATCTGTTTCGTTGTCGAAATTTGTATCGATTTTGCTATCGATAATTTCGGAACTTATCGATACAATAATCGATTTTTTTATCCAGATTTATATCGATTTTGTAACCGATATTTTTAACGATTTTTTATCGATATCTCTTATCGATACTGTTATTGGTTTTTCGATATATAATGTTATAAATTTTGTTATCGATACTTTTATAGAATTTGTTATCGATATCTTTATCGATTTCCTTATCCGTACTCTTATCGATTTTGTTTTCGATTATTTATCGATATTTTTATTGAGTTTTTATCGATTTTGATATTGATATTTTTATCGAGTTTGTTATCGATATTTGTCTCAATTTTCTAAGCGATTTTGTTATATATTATTTATAGAATTTGTTATCGGTTTTGTTATCGATATTTTTAAGGATTTTGTTATCGACATTTTTATTGATTTTCTAATCGATTTTGCTTCCGAAATTTCTATCGAATTTGTCATTGATTTTGTTATCGATATTTTTATAAGTTTTGTTATCTATATTTTGTTGGATAATACTATCGATTTTGTTATCGATATAGTATAATGCTGAAGTTGCATGATCATAGAAGAATATCACGCATGCTTGACAGAGATCTCACAGGTGCAAATAAGACCATCGATAATGCTAATGGCATCGAAAGGGATTAGTATTTCATATGGTATCGCAGCGCTACTATTCTTCGCCAATATTTGAGGAGGATTCTGCTATTTAGTCGTTTCAGTTTAAACTAAAAATGTTTACTTTACATACCGCTTTTGCTTTTAAACGCTATTTTTGTATTGGCCAACGCAAAAGTTCTTATTAGGCGCCGCGAAACAAGCAGGAATTGGCTAGTAACAATTATATTCAACAAATTTATTGGGCTTGAGGCTGTTTTTTTAATGAAAACTATTGTGGAAAAATTAACAATAATTTTTAGATGATAGAAGTGATGGCTATTTCGGAGATCGCCACATCTCCTCATCAGACTTCTTCAGCGGGATTCGAACCGACGAGCCCAGCTGACTACGCACTGTGCTAAGTTCGCCTTATAAACTTTTGTTGCTTTTTCCACTTTTTTCATGTGAGCCAACTACAATCAAACGCCGGTATTCTAGTGCTATTTAAACTTGATCATGTGGTTGTTGGTTTTCGTTAATATTCTACTTTTAGAATGTTTAACTTTAGGTGTGCTCGGGCTTAAGTTATTTTTTTTTGTTATTTAATGGCCTTACATCAGTGGCGGATCCAGCTGGGGTGTTTTGGGGGTTAAACTACGTGGCAGTCAGTGGCGGACCCACGGGGGTATTTTAATATGGGGCATATGTATGTATAATATGGCGTCTATGTATTAAAGCACCCCCCGTTGGTCCGCCACTGACTGACACGTAGTTTAACCCTCGAAAGCCCCCGCTGATCTGTCACTGCCTTATAACAATTATATTCCACAATTTATTGACTTTGAGGCCGTTTCTGAAGTGACAACACTGAATGAGCAGCCTCGAGTGCATACGCGGCGAATTCATGCGGGACGAAATCAAAAACGGGAATCACACGCAGCTGCCATGGAATGGCAATGAAAGATAACGTTACGAGGCACGATAGTGTTCCGACGGCGAAAAAATACGCAAAAAAAAAATGTTACGAAAAAAGGCGCTAAAGAAAAACTTCGGCGAAGAAAGACGCGTACTCGTAGATTTATACACGGCCAAGGACTGTCACTGCAGCATTATTCCCCAAAAACTATTTACAGAATGTACATAGTATTACACCCGCAAACATCGTTGACCGCGAAAATAAGTTTACGCGTCCTTCTTCACCGTCAAATATTTAAACGCGTCTTTCATCGCCGTCAACTATGTTAAGAGTCTTTCTTCGCCGAAGTCTTTTTTATGCGCATTTTTTCGCGGTCAACTTTTGAGCTCGCGCCTTTATTCGTGTCTAGTGACGATGTGCGAATGTATACAAGGTGGTGTTGCCGGCGAATTAGATTTTCGCTGCGGTTGTGCAGATTGTCAAAATGATGGGTTTGTTGTAAACAAGGCGAATTCATATAACAACACACATATAAGGTTCATTCCTTATCTTTTTGGACTAAAATCTGAAAAGT
>NW_016203279.1:0-2323 GCF_001687245.7 Rhagoletis zephyria
CTCCTGAAGAGAAAGATCCAAAAATATTGATTTTAAAATTGTTTTTTTTCCCATATAAAATACATGTGTACATAAATATATACACGGAAAACTTTGAGCGACCTCTAAATATTTTTGGATTACAAAATAAAAGAAAGGGGTACATTTTTATCGGTATAAAAAAATCCTATGGCGTGAAAGTATTAAAATTCCGACTTTATTTTTTCAAATTCTTTTTTGGACCACCTTAATGTAGATACGTACGCATGTAGGTATACACCGGCGAACTTTTTAAGCTTGTAAGTAATAATGTTGATGAACGGGTTTATCAAAATGTAAAACATTAACACCCCCACAATATGTGAAATAATAATAAATATTTACTCTGCTATTACTTTTAGTTGACAAAAGTGTCAAGGCACACTGAACTTGGTTTTAAGTGTAGCCAGAAAATGATATGTTTTTTTTCGGACCATGTTTTCTTTTCGGAAATCAAACAAAGTAAAATTATAGGAAGAAGACTGCTGACATTTTATTTTTAGTTCTCTCCTCCAAACGTTAAATGGTTTACTGCTGATAGTTTCAAAATAACGTACGAAAAAAAACGAACAATACCGTCGAAAAGCAAAACAGGGGTTGTAAAGTAAAAATCCTTAGTTTGCGTTTAAACAACTTAAGAGTATAATTCTCCTCACACATAGGCCAAGAATATTAGCCTAACCATTTAAAGCCCTTTTAACTAAACTGCAGAGCATAGATGACCGTTTTCTGTTATAGGAGGGCAAATGGGGCTTTCGCACGAGGCGATATTTCAGACAACTTTTGCATTCAACTCACGCAGGGTTGCACGAAAAAAAAAAATTTAATGGCTTAAAATNTTCCATAAAAAGGCGTTTGCATCGTTTAACTTTGCATTCTACTTTCGGTTGAACGGCCTTTTAACTAATCGCTTTCAACAGAGTTGGTCGCCAGCCAACATCTAGCCATTCAACTTCTTTTTCGTGCAACCCTGCGTGAGTTGAACGCAAAAGTTGCCTGAAAAATCGCCTCGTGCGAAAGCCCCATAAGAATCCTTGCTGTTTCACAGGATGAAAAGTTTTCCCGTACATTTGCTAAGTGCCACCCGGAGCAATTTCTTCAAAGGACCACTTATATAATTTTGTGTTATTTGTAAGCATAAAACTCCATCTTTAATTTAGCCATCTGAACGGTAAATTCGTATAACATAAACATTGGGTCAAAGCTGACCAGACATACAGGATTTCTAAATATTTCCCTTTTTTGCATAAGGTAAATTTTTCGCAGAAGCATTGCTTATCATGAAATGAACACGCATTATGAATTTTAATCAGAACTTCAGCGCCATCCAGCGGGTTCATTTTTAGCAAGCGTATTTTTCATGTATTGGTAGCACACATTTTTAATTCGAATGAAATCGGTCCGCGAATACGACTTTTATGAATAACTCGATTCCAGCACTAACTAGCGAGTTTTCTTGAGCCTATAATACAAGGAATAAATATATGCAAGCTATAATCTCCAAACATTTGACCCAGTGCTTTTTGAGCTGAGTCCGAACTATGAAAACGGCTACCATTATACATATCTATACTAATATATATTTTGAAAGTCGATTTTTTTTGTGTTCGCAAAGCTCGAGAACGCCTGAACCGTTTTTTTTTTTTAATTTCGGACACCTGCCGCACACGTCCCAAGGATGGTTATAGGTTAGAAAAAATTTCGATATGTAAAGGGGGCGTGGCACATCCCACATAAGCCGAATTTTTCATACTACATATATCTGGAAGTGTTCAAGGAAGGGTACTGGAACTTACTCGCATACTCTTCAAGAAAATTTCAGACTATTGGAAAACCAAGTAACAAAATCCCAAATTTTTCATACAATGAAACATTTATGTACACTAGACTGTACCGAAAAAAAATCGCCGTACATCCTTAATAGCCTAGACTCCAGCGTGTAAGGTGGTACGGTCTAATGTACTTCAGTGGCATAAAACAACTTCAGTGCATTTAGAAAGTTTGCCTTTGGATTAAAAAATAATAAGTCTCCCTTCAAAAATTGTATACATATTTTTATAAAGATTCTATTAAAAACGCCACTTGTACTCCACACGGCAGTAACCTCGAAAGTAGGCCAAAACCGCATTTTTAGTTTCGTATGTATATTTAAAAAGTCTGATGTGATAGGGCAATTCTGAGTTCAAATTCGAATTTAGCGACCCAAAATATGAAATGACTAGCCTTATGGCAGATAAAATTTCCATGTTGGACAGTGTAATTAGACGTAATTGGAACATTTATTTTTATTTGTACTTCTTCTTAA
>NW_016203281.1:0-2323 GCF_001687245.7 Rhagoletis zephyria
AAATATTTTTATGTTGATTAAATCTTAATAACTATTTGTATAAACACAATTAATTTTAAATTTACTTAGCTTTTTAATTTTAATATATATTTTTTTTACTAGCTAATTAATGACATACCATACAACTCATTTTATTCCTTAAGTTACTTTTGTTTCAATATTTGAAATTGCAAAATTCACTTGTATTAATTTTTATTTCTATCTCTTAAGTGTTCTTCTTCCAAGGTTGGTCACTTTCTATTTGTTTTCACTCCAGTATTCACCGCTTCCTTATATACTCAACAAGTGTCGTCAATTCACGATTGTTTCTCAAATCTCTCAGGTGCTCAAGTGCTTTTAATAGTAAAATGAAAAATAAAGGCGTGGAAGTTAGATATACATATTTGATACTCTCCGCTTATTTACAAATTAATCTCTCTTAGTTCACACCTTCTAAAACGGGAATTATGATTATGATTGGAAAATTTTTTTGTTATCTATAGTGAATATGTGTATGTATGTCAATATGTAATTCATTCCATGCAACATTTCAAGTTATAGCGCCGTCCAGGCTCTAATTAATTAGCTTTGTTTTTAACACTTTTATGAGCAAACGTCTGAAAAGTTTCTGGTTTGTTGTTATTTGATAAATAGACAGCGAATTTTTATGCAAAAAAAAGAAAGAAATAAATATTCATAGAAACTTATTAATCACGGAAATCTACGCCTCATCCAGTTCTTTATTATACATATTGACATTTATAAAATGGGAGCATTCCATGCGCAGAATTGGCAAATTGAAAAACTTGTTCCATTTGATAAACTTTTTAATATCGTTAACAGGGGACAGCAAATTTTACGAAGAGTATGCCTCGTTGTTTATAATTTGAGTGCTCAAGAGACTGAAATAAAACTTAAAAGTAGAAAGATGTAGCACACCGCATCAGCGTAAGAAAATATGCGTTCCGAGTATAAAATTTGTGCAGGTATTTCTTGTGTGAAACATCAACCCGACGTTGCGGTTTTCGCAGTATTCCACAAGACGGCCGTCTTTCCCGGTTTAGGATTTTAAGCTTTTTTTACAAACGTATTTTTTAAATCAATGTTATTATCATCGAAACACTGCCGGAGGTGTGAAGAATTTGGATACCCGTACTAGTAAACGGCATCGCCTATATTTATTAACACTTTATTAAAACAAACGCTTTTTTGTTGTAAAACATTGATTGTCATCAATTTCTTTCTCCGGTTTGCAGCAAGGAAGATGAGTAATTTTATTTTAATAAACATACAATAATAAAATATATGTAGGAAAAAATTTGCAAATTAATTTTGCGCTAAATATAGATTTCACGATTTTATTATTAGTAACAACATGAGATTTAAATTCCAAACACGCGTCGAAGATGAGTAAAGCGCCACAAAAAACTTCATCGTCTGAAATGGAATAGGCATTTTTAAGAAATTTATTGAATATCTCTAAATTACTTAACTATGCATTAAGAAGCGATTTTGAAAATACATTGAGAAGGAGTTCTGAAATACGCTTGAGAGCTTGAGAATAAGGAATCAATAAGGTTGGTGTCGAAAATGGGAAACATCTGACAGCAACCACGCTCTAATTCCATACAAAGCTATTTTTGAAATGGGCTGGGCTTAGAACCTGCCTCTTAAAAAACAAAGCCAATGAGAAGAAGAACTCAGCCAGGATGAGACACCATTCTTTCGCTGATGACCACAGCGAACGTTTAAAGGACTATGATTTGAAGGCATACAACTAGAATCTTTCATGGCCTTAATTAGGAGGATGCTACTGCGAGTCTAATTTATATCCCCAAGAAGACTAATGATCTGATTATGGCGACTTAACGTAGCTTACAGGCTCTCACTTTAAATTTCTCTAAAATGGTTGTTGCTTATAATTGAACAGCCGAAACTTTACGTANTGATTCTCTAAGTTCTAGGTTCCGTTAAGTTAAATTAAGTTGCCACAATCAGGCTTTACGGCTTACATCACTGCCTCCCGATAAATGTAGAGTCGCAAAAGTTCAGAGTTATGGAACAACTGTCATTTTCTCTACTAGGCGAGTGTCTTACCATCGTTTCAAAACGAGGTGCTTCAAAATTTCGCTCATTTGTGCCCACGCTCCGAGGAAAGAAAAGAACGAGCTTTGCGATTTCAATGCCAGAGAAAATTTAACCTCCACAACGAAACGTCCAGAGACCGAAGCATGTTAGTCTGCAGCACTATGTTCCAGCATTAAAAAAGCTATCAATCTACGTGTCTGTTTCCATATTCGAGAACAAGAAACCCAATCTATTATGTTGTGATAGGAGGAAGGCA
>NW_016203283.1:0-2323 GCF_001687245.7 Rhagoletis zephyria
AGAGTAATCTCGGAATACTCTCTTTAGAGATTAGTCGCACAATTTTTTAAAGGGGATAAAAAGAATTTGCCTAAATTTGGTTGGTTAAAAATCAAAGATTTTGAAATGCAGCTGACTGAGTTCCAGTAATAATATATATATGGACTAAAAACTTTGTCGAAACAAATGAAAGAGTTGGAATTGATCGAATAGAAAGACCAGCAGCCAATTGGGCCAAAAATGCTAATACTAAAATTTTAGACAATTTGACAATATCTTCCTCTACCTGTAAATGTGAGTCCTAAACACTTACCACGAAAGGTACACAGACGCTTAATTCGTTCTTGTAAAATTTTTTGTACGATTTGTGTATCATTTAATGTCTCCAATACCGGTGATAAGTGATTGTATATGTCTTTGGAAGTAATGGCACGTATACATATGTATGTATAAAGGTTCGCGGCCCTGAAATAGATTGGAGATTTGTGTGTACGCCGCTATAACTTATAAGGCCAATCTTGCTTATGGTACAATGACTAATGGTGTTTTTGTTTGTACCAAAACTTTCGGTTATTGGCTGCCCCTTTCTCGTTTTATGTTAGTTTGAAAGAAAAAAGTGCAAACTGGTGAGAAAATTCCGTTTTCGTTTCCTTAAAATGTCATACCCTAATAAAGCAAAGACTTTATCAGGAGAGGTGGCTGCCCTGAAAATGAGATGGGTGCTTAAGACGACAATATGATAACGATTTGCATATAGTGCAATTAGCAAGGAGTCAAAAATCGTGTTTTTGCAAAAATTTTAATTTTATTGCGGATTCCGGCCGAATGTTTGTTTGGGAAGATTTTTGTTTAAGACTTATGGTTTTCTGAATACGAATTCCATTAAATATGTATTATAGGAAATATATATATAGAATATATCTCTACAGATTACCTAGTATTAAACCCAGATCGTGGCTTAAAAATACAGGTGCAGTACCCATGGACGGCGGTGTAGAGATGGGAGCATACTCCTAGGAGTAGTGTCGCTCAGTCGTTGCGGCTGCGCACTTCTAGGTATCCATCGGATCTGTAGGAAACTGGAATGAATGGAATAGCGCCATCAGGAAAATAGGGCAGTGATTTAATATGCCAGCTATGTACTGAATTGAGAAATAATTTTGAAAAAGACCCGAGAGAAGAGCATCGACACACACCAGCTATGGAAATGCCAATTTCAAAGCCACTTTATACAGCGCGAAAAGGGGTTGCCTCTTCGTTGCGATGTCTAAATTTGGAATACCCGCGTACCACGCTACGGCTGTCTAAAATGGAGTTAAGCGGTTTCCTCTCTCCTTGCTTTTCTCATTGAGGTTCCTTATGTCAATTTAAAGTGATTATCATCCTCCTAACACACAAACCATCATTAAGTAAAATTCTAAACAAAATTCTATAAAGTCTAAAAGTATAAATGGATTTACATAAGCAAATGCATACGTATGTACATCCGTAACCACGCAAACACTGACTATGTACATACATATGCATTCACAACGAAATCGAATTTTATTCATCGTCAACAAAGAAGCTGCTCTTTGAATTTGCATTCTTTTCTTACAGAATTAATTTGTATGCCATTATATTTGACGAAGTTCGCTGCATAAATCCGAACACATAAATACAAAAGCAACAAAATTCATAATTCATAAGTTCATAATACAGTGAATGGAATTGAATATTTTTTAAGCCTTTCACACGGTGCAAGTATGTAGTCTGCTTTTAGGCGTTCGTGCATGCGGCCAACAAGTACCACAGCCAGCTTTGGCCGTTGCACATAACTTTTTCGCGGCAAATGGAATAAAGCTTTTTATATTTACAATCCGTTTCCCCTGTCCGCCACCCTCTTCAGATTATCTAAGCTCAACAGCATCAGCGTTGTTATGTCACAGGTCTCGTTCGCATCAACACCGTTGTGGCTTACGCAATAAATCCGACTGTTAAGGGATTGATATGTGTACTCATGTATGTATGTATGTTTGTATTCTGTGACATTGCTTACTATTTCGTTACGACTGCTGGGTGTTCACGCTCGTCACGCGGCGGCGGCCAAAAGTCAAATTCAAAATCAAATTTCGTACGCTTCAAATATTTTTAACCAATTTTTCCATACTTTCACAATCCAATTCAATATTTTTTTTTTTCACCGCCACGTGTGTATAACTATCCAATGACAGCACATCACCCAACTACGACTCCAATCGCGTTTTACTCTTTGCTGCGGTGATGCGGCAATGTGTGGGCGAGTTGAGTGCTGTACGTTGCGCTCTGGGGAGTTTTGTTGCTGAAACGTGGTCAATTAAGTTTG
>NW_016203284.1:0-2323 GCF_001687245.7 Rhagoletis zephyria
TTTTTATAAAATTTGTTGAATTTCTTATCATTTACTTACAGCATTTCGTTAATACAGNTTAACGAAATGCTGTAAGTAAATGATAAGAAATTCAACAAATTTTATAAAAAAAGTGCGCACTTTTTTTATAAAATTTGTTGAATTTCTTATCATTTACTTACAGCATTTCGTTAATACAGAATTTTGTCAATACAAAATTTCGTCAATACAGAATATCGTCAATACAGCATTTCGGCAATACAGAATATTTTTTACAGAGTTTTGAAATACAGAATTTCGTATACAGAATTCTATAATACAGAATTCTGAAATACAGAATTTTGTATACAGAATTTGGAAAACAGAATATTGTATCATACAGCATTACGTACCCAACCCTTAAAATTTGAACGAAATATGCTAATGAATACGATTTTTATAAATGACTCTACTCCAGCACCACCTAGCGAGTTTTCTAGTAGCATGTAATAGGACCATATATGTATGTAAGATAACCTCCGACAATCTGACGGAACTCTATTCAGTAGTTTTTGAGTTTAGTCCGTCCTCTTTAGTTTAATGTCCGTATTGTAATATTTCATTTATTTTACAAATTTAAATGAATACAATTTTTCAAGCAGTCGGCAAGTCTCCTGAAAATATTTTCGGCATAAAAATTTCCTAGCCTCTTTAGTTTGATGCCAGTATTGCAATACTTCATTTATGCTATCAATTAAATTCAATTTAAGTTTTCAAATAGGTGGCAACCTTCCACAAAAATATTTTCAGCTGTAGGCCCTTGTAAACCTCTTTCTTTTGAACTGAACTGAACGGAAATTTTAAACACAGGTGGCAACTCTCTAATTTTTTTCTTCTATATTGTAAGCTAGATCCCTTGTGATACATCGGTGAAAACTGCATTCAATTCCATGTTTTCGAGTGATGCGCATACAAATATACAGACAGACAGAGAGTCAAAAATTCTAAAAATTTTATATTTAGCTTCTGTAGCTCTAATAAAAACCCACCATATTAATTTTTCTTTAATATCTGTAAGGTAGAGACATCGACCTGTTACAATTTTATTATAAGTATAGATATAGATTTCATTTATTTTATCAATTTAATACAATAAAATTTTTCAGACAGGTGGCAACCCTTCATAGAAATATTTTCGGCAATAAAATTTTCTAAACCTCATCAGTTTGATACCCATATTGCAATATTCAATTTATCTTATAAATTAAATTAAAATTTTCAAACAGGTGGCAACTCTAAAGAATAATTTTTGGCTGTAAGCCTTCTTAAGCCTCTTTTTTTGACGCCCATATTGCAATATTCACTTTTTTTTATCAATTTACTTAAACTGCAATTTTCAAACAGGTGGCAACTCTCTAATTTTTTTCTCTCTATATCTTAAACTAGACCTCTAGCAATACATCGGTGAAAACTGCATTCAATTCCATGCAGTCGTTTTCAAGTGATGCGCGTGCAAACATACAGACAGACAAAAATTCTAAAAATAGTTGATTTGGCTTCTGGGGCTCTAATAAAGAGCCCCCACATAAATTTTTCTTTAATATCTATAGTGTACAGACATCGACCTGTTACAATTTTATTATATGTATAGACTAGCCAATGCCCGCTTGCTTCGCGGCTCCTAATAAGAACTTTTGCGTTGGCCAACGCAAAAGAGCGTTTAAGAGCGAAAATTGTCTTTAAAGCAGTGCCCGCCAAAAAGAGAAAAGTCTTGAAATGACTATGTATTAGTTATGAAACAAAAAATGAGAATGTATTGGTGGTAATGCATGGAAAAAAATTTCTTTGTTGTATTACTTATTATAAAAACTTTGGTATGTTTTTTGCCGTTCTTTCATTCTGCTCTATTTTACAACGCTTTTATCAACTTGCAATGTTGTGTTCCAGAAACTTTCAATGTTGTGGATCCAGAAGCTTTCAATGTTGTGTGTCCGACACCAAAGCAAAGCTTTGAAAAGCTCCTATAAAAAAGCATAGTGAATAGGGCGAGGTAGATGACATCTAGATGTCGCCCTATNCCGGAAATAGACGACACGCCATTTCTTTAAATAAAAGTAGTTTGACTATTGTCAACTAAATCGAATGCTTTGTAAGTGAAGTGACTTGTGGACCACTTGAGGTATAGGAGGACTAGTTGGTAACACTTTGGGACCAGTTGGTAACTAGTTCGTGGAACTAGTCGGGGCCAGTCCGGGAACCAGTTGGGAACCAGTTTGGGACTAGTCCGAAACTACTTACCTTCGGACCAGTTGGGATACCAGTTGGTCTTTTTAAGCTCCTGTGGCCGTTTTAAGAGTAATTCTTG